>NW_009705321.1:233763-261215 GCF_000703405.1 Apaloderma vittatum
AAAAAAAAAAAAAAAAAAAAAAAGACCTACTGAATTCTCTGAAAAATATCCCATAGGAAAAAATAAAGAGCAGAAGGATGTTAGGGGAACTGCCCGCAGCACTACAAGGAAGAAAGCTTCTTGCTGGCTTGGCTGCTCAGGGCAATTGCTGTTTTATATAAACATCTCCCACGAAGTGCAATGCATTTGGTGAACTCCCACGCTCAAGGTGCAGAGAAACGTTCACGCTTGGTGGGTCACAAAAACGCATCTACTCAAACCTGGAGTGAAGACAAAAAAGTGTCTACATGTGCGTGCGCATCTGTGTGTGTGAGTACTACAGGCACACAGAGGGCAACAATGCTCACCGGTGAGGCATTGCTGAGCTAGTGTTCAACATGAAACTGGCACGCTCTCCTTCCCACGACTCGGAAATTAGTTGTGGCAAACTTAACCTTAAAAGCCTACCTATGTTGAGGTTGCTTGGAAAGATAAGGGGAGATTACAACAAAGTGTGTGAGGGTTGATAAGAACAGCAGGGCTTAGAAAAAACAGCACAAGAATAAAGGAACAAGAGTAGAGGACAAGAGAAGGAAGGGAAAATCTGCAACAAAGCCTTTAGTGAAATAACACTGTGGCCAAATTTAGTATTTTTTTAGGGAGCTGATTTATGACATGCAGCTGCTTTTTTCTAACTGTGCATGTCTGGTTACCTCTCCTTGTATTTTTAACTGTATTTAAATGCCAATAAAACACGAAGCTTATCTACTGCACAGTGCGATACGTATGTGTGTGCATAGCCCACAGGAGTTTTGCTGGAGTCCACTTTCTTTTCCTAAAGTCAAGGACGCTTGTATTTCAGTTTTCCTACCATTTAATATGACTCGTGAGGATAAGTATATGGCAGAGCACAACAATCACATGATTTAATCATTGGAGTTCATTATCTCATTCCTTCAGCACTGCCCGTTTTTCTCTGCGTCTGACCCAGCTTTCCTTCTACTCAGTGAAAGATCTCCCATTGAGTTCCAGGTGAAATGGATCAGGAAGGACCCAAACCGCCCGTACTCAAATCTAAATGCCAGTGAAGTCACAGGAAAAGCCTCCCGTTGATTTCATTAAGTGTGGAGCAGATGCAGATTAAAGTGAATAATTAAATGAGCCGCATGTGACAGCAAACACTCTGTTCTTGTCCGTGCCTGGACATGATGGACAGAAGACATAACCTCTGATTTTAGTGTTTAGTTTAATACATCCATGACATCTTTCTCTTGCTAATATCAAGGCGGATATTGTAGGATTAGGCAAGAGCAGGAGTAGAGGAGTCTTAAATTAATATTGGAATTTCACCTCTGTCCAAAGCACCCTGTGTGTCTGACACCTTCAGGACTAAGATATCAGATAAAAAAGAATACACGAGCCATCTTCCTGTATTTTATTACATCTCCTTCGAGTTCCTCCCTTAGCAATCTCCTCTAGGCTGCTATTACCAAATGCCTGAGTAAATTCCAATAAAGCTGAGTGAAGATCTTCACTTTATCACAAATATCAGCAAGAATGAAACCTGTTTGTTTTTTTCCTGGGCACTGTTTTCCATGCAGCTCACAGGTAACGATTGTATTGATAGAAATGCTCAACAGCAATATGAATGTCCAGAAAGTATTACAGGATTAGTTACAGACAGGCAGATGACTTTCTGACTGAATCGGCTTATTGGTTGAAACAGGTAGAAGAAAACACAGGAATACTTGAAAAATGACCCAAAGGTGCAGAGCAGGATTAAATTTTCCATTCAATTTTCTGCACATACATAGATCTTCTTTAGTCACATCTTTAAAAATCTTAGCTTCACCCTTTGACTTCCAGTATCGCATACACTGGTGCCATGCCATCCTATCAATCACATCCTAATTTAAAATTAGGGATTTCACCTACGTGAAATCACCTACTACTGGGCAGTCTGAGAGTGTGATGGACCCCACAGGAATCGCAAGGCACAGCCACCTCCCGTTCCCACCACCCAGCTCTGGTCCACCTCTGCTGACAGGGAGCAGAGGGCAGAAGAGTGCGAGCAGTGAAAACCAAAAAACCACCCACTTTCTGTAAAGTCCTACAAAAATCAAACACTCAAATGTTGTTAGTCTTTTACACACCGAAGAGAAAATAAGAGGAAAAGAGAACAAACCACACCTGGCATATATTAATGTCCTGGCTCAGGGCTGTTGGAAGACACTGGAGAAACCTCTACAGACTAGACCAGGTTAAAGCTGTCTCCGGCAGCGTTGGAGAACGTGCTTTCCAAAACCCAGTACCGGTTGTTTCACAGCTTGCTGGAGAGGGTGGGCAAGCAATGGAGTCAGTCTCTAAAAGAGCGCGTTCAGTACAACATTCATCTCTACTAAAGACACTTTACTGGACACAGCCTGGGAAGTCAAGTTTTTTAGGACATCTTTCCACATACACCTCTTCTTCCTCTAACATAAAATGTTTTTAAACTCCATCCTCAATCCGATTGCCTTTGTATCAGGCCAGTAAGCACTGTGACCACAGAGCAGATCTATTTTTGATATGACCTTAATAGTTAAATCCTTCCAATAGGTACATGTACATAGCTCCCAGGGCCATAGAAGACTTCCCTCACATCTTGCAGAGCTGGTTTTTCTAATGATCAATATTCAGGTTTTAAGTTTAACGAAGACATTGTTTCCACTTATCTACAGGTCAGATGGCAACTGCGAAACAACTTACTCGTTAGATGGCTGCAGATTCCCTGCTGATAAGTCTGATTATTTTTGCACAATGTGCATTTCCAAATATATGATATTAAATTATATGCTTCTGCCTTATTATTTCATGAGTTTTAATGGTTTTCCATTCCTTTTTTATTGGAAGGATAGTCACTCATACTAACGATGTGCTGTAGGAATGTTTTACATCTGCATCTCTAAAGTTATTGGAACTTCTTTCTAAAGGCCTGTCAAAGAGCAACTGCCTGAAATTGTTGATTTTTTAACATGTAAATAAAGATGAGAAAGCAGATTGATGCTGCTTTTTTTTCCCCCCAAAGACAGTGAGATTTTTTTGGCTTTTTGAACTACTCTGAGAGATCCAGCATAAACTTTTCTTATGTGAGCCTTGTGGTCAGCTCAGTTCACTCCTGTAACAAAGTCCCTTTGTAGCAGTTACACCTAATTCTAACTCTCAGAACTAATTATTTCCAAAATCATGGGGCAAATATGTCCTTCACAGTGAGTCCCACCTCCAAGGGATAGGAAAATGTAACCTGGGCTTGCCAGAGAGTAGACATGGTACACTTCCAAACCAGAGCTGGTGGCTCCAAGCTGGCAAAACCCCTTCAAGTGCTCTGCACACAGCTTCGAGGGAAGAAGGAAAGGCACAAGGACACACAAAGCTGCTTTGTGGGAGTTTAAAGTCTGTCTCTGAGGTGTCTCTGAGGTCTCATTGATCCTAAATTAGACAGGCAGCACCATGGCATGAGAGATTCAGCTTCTCTTTCAGGGACACTGAGCACGGAGACATCAAGGTTTGAAACGAGACCCAGCAATTAAATTCAAAGACCCAGTCTGTGAATTGCAGGAAAATTTTCTTGGTGCTTTATAAATGCAACTACTAACGTTATTTGACTAAAAATAACCAAGTCAGTTTTAGCGCAAAATGTGATCAGCCCATAAATAGATAGATAAACTCCTTCCAGGCACATCATGTACTTGATTTCCATTTGCAACACGTACTAAAGCTCTGCTTTTGCATAAGTAATGCCTACAAATGGTAGATGGTAGATTTTCCTCCTTAAACATACCCAACACTCTTACCTCCCTGTGCAAAGGGACACGACTGTGCTTTTATACACGGGATGATCTCTGCTGTCTCAACACTGCAAGACCAACTGCTGGTTTTGCAGAGGAGAGACCTTAAAACCTGAATTGCGAATTTCAAATAGTGACGTGTGCTCCCAAACAGAACCAAGCCTGTGAGGAATTTATGGGGACCTTTTATTTGCAAAACTGCTCACACGAAGTTCCCTTTTTTATCACCTGTGTTCATTTTTCATCAGCTGTGTGTGCTTGGGGGGGCGGGGGAAGCTCCAGAGCTCCTCATTTCACTTCATCTTTGTACCTCCAAGGCCCAACCCTGGGTTACAAATTCAAAGCCCACTTTAATGGATCATGGTTTGACTGCCATGATGGTAAGTTAAACAACAGTCTCATTCCACGCTGTAATTACCGCAAACAATTCCAATGTCTGAGGTGTGCTTTGCAGGGTTATGTATTAGCTGATGCTGCTTCTGTCACTGTTCATCACATGAATATTCTCTTTACCTGCTGTGTTTGTGTACGCCTGAAAGAACCGTGGCATTTTTAATGGCATAATTTCCTGGGATGAACTGAAAAGCAGCACAGCATGGCCTGCATTATTTATACGTTGAGCCCTACAAATGGCAAGGAAAATACTCTAGATTTCCCGAAAATAAATATATTCATTACACTGAAGCCTTGTGCATAGTAGACTGTATGTCACTGAAAGAATTTAATTACCACCTGAAAAGTATTTTTATTTTGCTAGATTTGTAAGAAAAAAGAGTGTCTAGACATATTTTAATTCAAAGACAGAAGACTCCTTACCCACCCAAAAATATCTCATGCTGATAAAGCTAGAAACACGACCCACTGTTGCTGCTAATCAGTAGAAAATTCTTAGCATTTTTACAGCATGAAATAAATTATAGATTGAGCCAACTGGGAATATTAATGACAGAAGCCATAAAATATTTTGTAACATCAATTATGACTAAAGGAAAAGGACTTGCACCATAGATCAGCAGAATACTTTGCAACCGTGCTTCATTTAAGTCTATGATTCCTGAACATGATTCAGGAGTTGATTTGCCAAGAAGGGTGTTCAGGAATATGTAATTGGCAGCTTTGCAATTACGGTGCTCCTGTGGTTCAGCTGTAGCTGCAGATTTTGCTTAGATAGAAGGGTGCAGGTCTATTGAACCTACCTGACAAACCTCCAGACTCTAGCTTAGTTTTCCAAATCCTATCGGAATCAATAATGAACAACCTGATTTTGGTTAAAGCCTTAATATGGTATGTTACACTAAGTCCAGATCTCAAAATTACCTGAGAACTAGCAAAATCTTCTTTTTAAAGCTCAGATTTGGTTTTGCATGTTCCTGCACAACCTCCCTGACCATGGTCAATATTCAGATTCCAAGGAAATGACTATTTTTACCCTTCTGACATGCAGGATTTATCAGACGCAGCCACTATTTTCTTCTTTACACTCTATCACATACAGTAAAATTAAGTCCAAGTCATCACTGCAATTTCACCTGATTGTTTTAAAAAGCCTGCTTATAAGGATCTTCCCATGCTGACGGGATTGCCATTCTAAAAACAGAAATGATAGCCAGAGGAATAAATCAAATGGGGACTGTGACAAAGAGAAAAATTTCAGGGGGAAAAAATGGAAAGCCAGGCTTATATTTCTTTCCTCTCCCTCTTCCCATCACATGAAAATTATCTCCTTGTCCTCAAATAAACAAATCAGTAGATTCTGGAACAACAAATTAAAAAGGGCCTGATTTCACCCTGATGCAGAATACATTTCCAGCTGCTGTACACCACAGGAAAGTAATTTCCCACCCAGACACAGCTCCTATTCTTCCCACTAAACCTGCCACAGCTCCGCACTCAAGACAGATGCTATTTGGCCACAAGGTGGTTAAATTAAATCTCGCCTCAACACAGAGGAGTTATCCATGTTCAGCCTACAATGTTCCAGCCAAATAATGCTTTGCTAATGATGTCTGCAGTTAGATGACAAATCAGGCTATTTAAATTACTTCAGCACATACATCCTTTACAGGCAGGGTATCCAAGTAACCATTCTAGTATGGCTTCGAGGTGGGAGGGAGAAAGCAACAGCTAATTTCTTCAGCTAGGTGGAAAATTAATCCTGAAGAGACTTGTCTGCTTTGTTATGGACAATTTGAGGAAAAATAATTTAAAAATGATTATACAAAAATGTATTTTACAATGCGTAGTTATGCAAGAAAGGAAAAAATAATTGTCCTTCAAAGTTACAATAATGGCTAGGTTTGTTATGAAAATAATTAAAAATATTTTAAAGCCCTCAATAGGAAGCTTTTCTGTACTTTAATACATGTCAGTATCAACATGCTTCAAGTGACAGGAAAAATACCAGTGCAGAATTTCAGATGCTGCAACCAATCACCTTTTTGCAAGTTTAATGTTAACTAAAATATAAAACACTAGATAGTCTTTTTTCCCTCTCCCTAAAACAAGCTCAATAATAATAATTTTAATACCTGGTTAAAGAAACGTTATTGCTGATGCTATTACGGCTCCCTCTTAGAGATGTCTGCTAATGTCCTTGAGAGCCTTTGGAAAGGTTCAGCTACATCGGTGGTGTTGGTTTAGGGGGAGATGGGAGACAGGGTGATTTTTTCATGCCCTGGCCTGGGCTGAGGCTTGTTTAGGGTTTCAGAAAGGGTTTCTCTGGCAAGGAGCTACATGGAGAGGCACAAGATGGGACAGGCTCCCCACCTCCACTGTGGTCTCCAGTTTGGGGGCCCTGAGTATCCCCTTTTCTGTGATTCCTGCCTTGGGCATCCTGAATATATAGGAAGGGGATTCCTCCAGCTGATTCACAAACAGGAATGCTGAGGTCAGAGGCCAGATCTAGTTCCCTCTAAAAGCCAAAGAGAGCTTTCACTGCACCCCCAGAGACCTGACAACCCCAGACACCCAGAGATCGATGTGACGCCCTTACAGTCCACGCACGGGCTGGTGGAGGGTGACAAAGCCTCTGCTCTGCCTGCAGACCTACCCAGAGCAGAGGACAGGCTGCTCTCCTCCACCCTTCACACAAGGACCATGCCCAGCTCTGACCCACACTGGGACCATCACAGCCCGCACCATCCCTGCGTGCCAGCTGCAAAGGCAAGGGTCATATTCAGACTCTGGTGTTGTGTCCCTTACTGTGCAGACAATTTTTAAGTATTCACCACATCTATTAAACAGGAAAATACAAACAACTTCTGATATCCCTCTCCTTGAAAACTATCTTGGAAAATATGACTCATTTACTTCTCTTCTAAACAGGAGAAGTAATAGTTTCCAGCACTCCCTGAGGATGCATTTAACCAGAAGCTAAGCCAGATGTAGAAATGTCTGCTGAGGTTTTTGTTCCTTTCATTTAAAAAAAAAAAGAGAGAGAAAAAAATAAAAGAAAACTGTAAAGCAAGAGTCAAGGTATTATTGGGTTTTAAAGCACTGTTGGCCTTTTGACTACCCTTAAAATCAGATCACATCACAGAGAAAACACGGCACATGACCAGCTAGAGAAGGTCACATTGCAAAAGAATGCAGGGGGTCTCATTTTTTAACAGCTAACATAATAGAAGCACAAATCTTCCAGCCACCAAAGAGCCTCTCCTGGTTTGGCAATTGCCACGTATAATATCTGATGAACTCTGATGTCTCGCTGCTCAAGGATAAAATCCCAGCAGGCAGGGGCTGAAGGAACAGCTACGCTGTCAGAGGGAAAAAATATTGTATCATTACAAAAGCCACTTATTTCATACGCAAGAATTAAAACCTCTTCATAGATAAAAGTAGGGATTTTTTTTTTTTATGCCACAAAGCAATTTTAGATTTCTATAGAATCATTCAAAAGCAATTAAAATCCTGCTCCTGTCGATGGATTTGTATTCCTTGCTCACAGTGATGTCAGGCTTTGAAATTTAGGGCTGTTGAGTATAATGCTTTGGGGCTTTGGAGTCACTGCTGAGTGCCAGAAAATACCTTCCATAAGTTCACAGGTATTAAATGTCTTTGGTAACACCAAAATAATTTCAAGGCCTGTAGCTATTAAAATCTAGAAGACGTCGCAAGAATGAATTGGTGCAATATCAGACAATTCAATACACTGCAATTTCACCCTATTAGCGAGTGAATTTTTAGGGCAAGGAAGAGAAGAGAGAATCTAATAATCCAATAATGGTACAGTTAGATTAGAGGGAGCAGGCAGGTTTTCCAAACTGTCTTACTGCATCAAGAGTGATAGACTTACATTGCCAGAGAAAAAAAAAAAAAGAACAAAATACTTCACAAATGAGCAAGTAAACAACTTGAAAACAGTATGTACACAAAAATGATTCATAGCCCTCATCCATTTAAAGGTCTCAGTTATTTAATCCAGAAAGCGAGCCTCCAATACCAGTGTTTGTTTTGGCTTCGTTTTATATAACAAAGGAAATTGTTGTTAAAAATGCAATTCAGATGTCAGCAACATGAGGCATTCCCAATCGCAGAGATGTAAAACAGTAGGATTAATACAGCTGTGCTTGAAATTGCATGGGAGGGATGAACCCTGATACACGACCCCGAATAAAAGGAACAAGCCAGGCCAAAAATAATGGGGTTTAGACACCTCCTGCAATATCGGTACCATTGTGATCCCCGAGAAGGTCTTCCTCCTGCCAAAGGATACAGCACATAATAGGGAAAGCGTAGGGTCAGCAACATTGTACTCAAAAGCCTGGCCAAAACACCAGCAAAACACTGATCAGTGATTATGACCATTGGCTTATTGGCACCACTGGTGTTTTATCAAGACTGGCGTCACCCCCAGAATCTGGTGTTTGTGGACAGATAATTTCTTTTCTTAGGTCACAGTAAGTCTACAGAATTGCTGCATTGTTGCTCCTTGAAAGGCAAATGCAGACAAAGTAAGTTAAAGCTATGATCATGCTGCTGCCTGACACATGAGACTGTTAGAGGCCACCAGGCAGAACTGGTAGAAGATATGGGCTGGCTCAAAATGATTAGAGCAGAATAAAGTCTTGAAGGACACCAGCAAAGCACAGCTGATGTCAGCACAGGAAGAATTTGTCCCTTCTGCTGCTGTGGTGGGTGCAGCTCGGTGCTTTAGCACAGCTTGGGCTATGGAGTGCTGCGGAGAGGTCATCATGCTGAAGCTAAAACAGAAAGGCAAGAATGGTTTTCTGTCCTAACTGGGGTTTCGTAGCACAGCCAGCCTAAAAGGAGCTGTGTGACCATCCACACGCAGAGCCAGCATTGTATCACAGACAGATCCCGTATCCTTCACAGCATCATATCCTACACTGCAGGGAACAAGGGGAGGCTGAAAGGCAATAGCCGATTTTATTTTATTTTCATGTTTCTCCTCCTCTGAACTCAGAGTAACAGATACAAACAGTCTCGCTCCTGCAAATCACGTTTGAAGTGCAGTTGTCAGGAAATAAAGCCGGTTGAAGCAGGGGCTGTAAAAGGTTGTTCATTAGTCCTGCCTTTTTATGAGCTTCTTGGGTCCCAAAGACAGATGGGTTTGGGAGTGCAGCAAGAACAGAAGACTCGTGTGTTCCAAGAAATGACAGGATCCAGGCCTGTAAGGAATTCCTCCCCCCATCCCTTCAGATTATGGGGTTAATTAATAACAGTTAATTAATGATGTGTCAATCATCACAAAATGCATGCCAGCATGAGAAAAGCTGCCCCTCAGGGCAATAAGCATTAAGACCTTCCCGGGAGTTATGTTCTAAAGAAAGCCCTTGTGACAATTTCTGTGAAGCCTCGAAGAGGATGTTTTAATCCTTTTATCTCAGGATTCACTTCTGGCAAGAGCTAGCCTCTCATAGGAAACCACCTAGCAGAGGTAGTTAAAAAATTGCTGTGCTGTCGCCTTCAAGGAGAGTCTTTGGAGGACGCAGAGCAGTGCCAGGTGCTGCCTGTCCCCAACAAAACAGTGAGCTCAGGCTGAAAGCATCTCAGAAACCATCTTGTCTCTGGTGATGGAGTAGCAGGAGCCAGGGGGAGAATGCAGCAGGCGTATCATTTCTGCTGGGAAATACCCCACACCCAAACCAGACTCCCCATGGCCATGCCCGCACTTTGCACGGTAACTGCAGGAGGGGCGGGCACTTGGACACGAGCACTGAGGAGCTCTGCTCTCACTCCCTTCTGCCAGATGAACATCCCAGGCTCTTGGCTGCCGGGACATCCATGGCCATCTGCTTGCATGGCACCGTGCCTGCTCACAAGTTGTCAGACAATTTCACGGGTGCCAAAAGAGCCTGGATTTGAATAGGTGGCTTGGATACATGGTAGAACCCGTCTCTTCCGCATGGCCTCACCACCACTGGAGCAGGACCCCAGCTGCGCTCACGCTGCCCGGAGCCACGGGCTCGCTCCAGATTGGCATCGCCCTGCAGAACTGCAGCACGGAAGGGGAGGCTTCGCCACTGCTTCAGGTGCAACATTAGTGCCTTGAGTGCTATAGAAGCACATAAAAAACAGCTTCTGCATCAAAATATCCAGTCATGCCAAGATGACTTCAAGGCGCTGTGACAGAATCAGCAGCACAAAAGCCCAACTCTCTGAAGCAAAGATGCGAGAGAAGCCAAAACCTCCATAGTAGATCAGGCCAAGCAAAAAGGGGCATGTTTTGGGCTAAATTCCTAGTTACCCAGCTCTTGTACCTGGAGTCAGGAGGCTGCAAAAAATAAAAGATGGTTTCAATTTGAAGCTAGCTCTGGGAATAGGAAAATTAGGGGAAAGCAGGCTCTGCCCTCCTTGGGCACTCAGTTTTGGTAGTGTCAGAGCCCTGAGAGGACAGGTTGGCTGCTGCCGTGAATGAGGAGAGATGCAGAGGCTCGTGGTGGCACTGGGTCCATGCTGAAGGGGACTTCTGCTGTCCCAACCTTGCCCAGGGCTAGCACAAACTCTCCTCACTCCACCCCAGCCTTCTGCTGGCAACAACTCCTGGCTACACACCTCAGTCTTACAGAGGAAAACAGGATTTTGCTTTAGGTTGTCTCTGCCATTGTCAGCCTCGGAAGGCAGAGCTGGTGTTGGAACTGTAGCGTTGCTCTCCCCTCCTCCTGGCGGAGACTCACTCAGGGCCCTGACACAAAACCTGGGCTTGCAACATGAAAGGCTGAAAAACCCTTGGGTTTTATGCCCCAGGAATCTGATTTTCTGCTTAATAAATCCCTAAAGAATCAGATGCAGAAGAGGTTTGTTTGAAAATTTTGCATGGATTACTGTACCGTGGTGATTCAAGCAGGCACAAAATACAGGGAAACGTAAATACGCCAGGTTGAAACTCTCTTCTTGTGTATCATGAGATAGAATCAAACAAAACACAAGTCAATCATACTGAAAACTAAAGAAAACAATACCAGTCATTGCTCCATTTCCCCTTAAATCTACAGACTAAATTAACATCTTCCTTTCCTTTGCTGCTTCATGCCAGCTAATCAAAGCGGTTTAAAACCCATCTACAGACTGCGTGTGTCTGAATTCCACGTGCACTATTTCTATTACAGGTCTCCATGCACAACCATGGTGTTATTTGTCCTCTGGCCGAGTGGCCAGCCCTGCATGAAGAAATTGGACCACCGATTAGCAAGGTTTACAAAAGGGGCTTGAAGTGCTAACTGGATCAGTTGGATGCTGCTGCTGAGAACAGTATCTGGCTTATGTGCTGGCTTTGGGGTATTTTATTATCTGTAGTGCATAATCCAGCACATTAAACTGCTTCTATTTACAACAGTTTTGCTGTCCCCCCCTACTCTCCAGCTCCCACACATTTGCAGATGCTATCTACTCTGGGTTTCTGCTACTTCTTCACATGCAAATGAGTCTTTCAGGCTTTCTCACTTTTATTTATCCACATACAGAACATTACAGCAGCGTGGAAAACTGTAAGTGAGAAAAAAAGTACTAATGCTATTGAACGAGATATTGAAAAAGAAAAAATAAGAAGTCAGAGATGTCCAACATGTCCTTAACAGCTATTATGGCTATTTTTGTTTGTTTCTTTCTTTTTTAGCTTGTTTACAGCAGTAAGTCACCAACATCACCTCACCAAGGGTGTAATTTGGACGTGCGCTCTGTGCTCTCTCCCAAGCCTCTCAGCCTTGCCAAAACCTTCCTGTCCCAACCTGTAAGACACCGTTAGTTTGGCTGTGGGTATCTCCCAAATGCCACCCAGATTTCCCATCATCACTGACCATGGGACTGTGACCTCTGGCCACGTTGGACGTGGGTCCCCAGCCTCTAGACACACGGTTTCATCACATCCATTTCACTGCTGCTTATCTCCTGCCTCTTCTGATAGGCAGCAGCCCTAACGAGTTGGATGTTGTAAGAGTGAACAAACTTCAAAAAAATCTCAGTGCGAGTGGACAAATCCCCATCTTCATCCTCCAAAGCACTGAGGATCCCCAGAGCTATCCCTGTGCAAGATAAGCACCAGGGCAGAGCAGAAGCAATTTAGCTCCATAAAACATCCAAAAATAACCTCTCCCAAGGGAGAGAGATGAGCACGGTGCAACTCATCTCCAGGATAAAGCCGTGCGTGCTGGTCCAGAGAGAAAACAGCTCCAGCCCCTGGTTTACGCCACAAGTCTTGCACAAATCATTTTCCCTCCCTGAATTTCAGTCTCCTGAGCCTAGTTTAAGGATTATAAATTGTAGAGAAACAGAGACAAATTCCCATGAAATATTTCAGGGTAGCAGTATCTGCATATCCCACTGAAAACATTTAGGAGACATTTTTTTGCTTAGGTTTACTAAGGACATCTTACCTCACTGCTACACCAACGAGTCCCCCGTGTGCCAAGCCCCGTTACTGAGCAGTAAATTACAGGTTATGCATTTCATGCCAGCTCTTCCCTTGATAACATTTGCTGCTTTTTTGCACTGCCAGTACAGAGTAAAATGCATGAAATAAAGAAAATGAAGAACTGAAAGCAGGTCTCTGATTAAAAGACAAAGCCACAGTACTGCATTTCTTGGTATGCAGAAAATTAAAATGAAGAAGTAGCTTGATTAAAATCAGACCCTGAAGATACTTCTTTCCTAATACACTGTGCTAACGTGTTAAAAAAAAAAAAAAGTTAGCTGCTGCAATAACTGGCTTTTCAAGAAAAACAAACACCAGCATGTCTTTATTCCCAAAGACTAATTAGCAAGATTCTATGAGTACTTAGAAAAGAGGTAGCTAATCAAGCAGAGACACTTCATTAGTGTAAAATGTGACTGCCCACTCAGGTCTCCCTTGAAACGGTGACAAGGGACAGGTACAGTCAGTACCTGTGGCCATTTGTGTTTGTGTAAGACGAGAAGAAAAACAGGTATTGAAACACTGTGTTCTATCATCTGTGGGAGAAACCCCAACAAATGAGTTAAAGAAAAATGCAAGTCTAGGACTGGCATTTATATGAGCTTCTCCTGCCACGGGCTGAAGATGCCACATGGAGATCAGGAGAGAGGCATTTGGGGGAGAATTCCCCAGCAGTGGCAGATGGCAGCATCCCAGTGCCGGGAATTGGGACAGGGCTGAAGCCCACGGGCACGGCGAGATCCAGCAAAACAGCCTGGGTTGCTGGAGGAAGGTCTGCTCCCCCCCAACACATATTGTCCCATCCTGGCTCCAAGCAGCTCCTGCCCATCTCCGGGAAAGGATAACCCAGAGCAGCTCGGCTTGGGACAGCACAGCAGAGCTAGTGCCAAAGGAGAGGCAAAGAGGTCTGTTATTCCCTTCCTGGCTGTCAGCTTGGTGAAATGCTGCTGTCACAGATCCCTACAGATCCTAATCTAAATGGACAACCTTTGAGCTACCTGGACTTTGCAGAGTCTGACTCCGGGGTCATTTCATAAACATGCTTGCAGAATTTGAGAACAAATTTCTCTTGGGCTGGATGGGATTGATCAATATTTCAGCCAGCAGTTGCTGAGCTGTGGCAAGGGAAAATGCAGTGCACAGTGACAGGCAGAAGACTGGATTTCATTGCTGTCCAGGGCCATCAGTCAGCCCCAGTCCTGATCCAGCTTCCCTTGAAGTCACTGTGAATTTTCCATTCTGCATAAATGAGATTTGGACCAGAGGCACTGCTGAGTCCTAAAACACAATTTGCATTGAAATACTGAAGTCTGATCTGATAAACAGGATTAGTTATAAAAGAGAAAAACAGTTCATGCATAACACACTCAAAGTTAAAGAGCTAAAATACTACATGGCAACCTCTACTGCTCTTATTTAGGAACACATTCAGATCTCATGTACTTTAAATATCAAGTGATATAATTCATCCAGTTTACTCCAGATTTATTCCTGATGTAAGCACAATCAAATCTGCCTGTCAGTCTCACTCAGGTAAACACTTCAGCAGGCGTTTGGTAGGTAAGGATTTGAATGTCCTTAAAAAGCCCAGAATCTCACGGATGAGGTCCACAGAATATCTGACTACTTCCAGCAGCAAAGAAAACATTTCTTCTTCATGATGTAACGAGACAGCACTCCTTGCAAGTTTAAAATACACCTACATAAACAGAATGCTGGGATTACCAGCTTCAACCTTTCCAAACAGTTTATTCAACATTAAGTCCCCAGTAACACACCTTGCACAGATACCTTGCAAGGTACCAGGGACCTGTACAGCAACACGGCTTTAGCCGAGGGTCAAAACACAGCGGCTGGGTTTGTACTTTGACCAGAGACTGCTTGGCCAGGTTTCCCGCAGCACATTCCAGTGTGCCCAAGTGTTAATCCTGGAAGGCTTCTAGCACAGCAGCTACTGTATGCATATCTCACTTCTCTAGCTGCTCAAAGAAAACACTGCAATTTGATTTAATTGCTATGTTGACTTATAACAGTATGTTTATACTGGATGCCTGCCAGCTGAAATGCAACAGGTTTGCAAAATGTATTTCCTCAAAACAGCACGATATAGAGTGTAATAAGGGAAGCAATCTTCCAATGGCCCTGATTCTGAAGTTCTTTTCAACTCTGACTTGGAAGCAATGCTACCAATTCGGAAGAATTACACCAGCCTAACTGATATGATAATCAGGCCTGGAGGCTGCCTTTCGCAGGTACAACAGTCACACTGCAGCTTCAGAAAGGGAATAAAACTGTAGGAAATGAAAGCGATTAACAGTTGTTTGTATTACGGGGATTGTTTAGCCTATTTAATAACCCTATCAGAAAATGCATTATTTGTTGAGCCATTCTAAATGGAAATCAAAGAGGAACTTACTTAAAGTAACGTTGAAAATTCTTTGTCGCTATGACATTTAAATGTCAGTAAAAAGCTGTGCTTTGCCAATCAAAACAAAAACATTATCTTCCCCGTGACCTTGGGTGCTAGATTTCAGCCCAGTTAACAACGTCTACGTCTTTGAGCCAAAAGTATTGCAACAGGAACATTTCGGAAGCTGACAGGTGAATGTGCTGGCTTTAATTCTGTAGAGCACTAGCTCTGCCCTAAACTGTGACTACCAGCTTATTTTGGGGCTGACACTCAGACGGGTCATGTCTCTGAAGGTTGCAGGAACCAGCAGATGCTCCCAAGGAGTAGGTGTTATCTCCAATGCAGTGAGTTTCCAGAGGGATAGCAGGGGCAAAACTTATAAACGATGTGGTCAGTGGTGCTCAATCAGTTAATCACAGACTCACAGAATCACAGAATCACAGAATGTTAGGGACTGGAAGGGACCTCGAAAGATCATCTAGTCCAATCCCCCCGCCGGAGCAGGAACACCTAGACGATGTTAGGCATGAATGAATGATGAAGGCATCCAGGTGGGTTTTGAATGTCTCCAGAGAAGGAGACTCCACCACCTCCCTGGGCAGCCTGTTCCAGTGTTCTGTTACCCTTACTGAGAAGAAGTTTCTTCTCAAATTTAGGTGGAACCTCTTGTGTTCCAGTTTAAACCCATTACCCCTCGTCCTACCATTGGTTGTCACCGAGAAGTGCCTTGCTCCATCCATGAATGGCATTTCACAAGATGATGCCTCGTGATTCAAGAAGGTTGGACTGTGTGACCCCAAAAGTCTCTTCTGGCCTGATATCACCCTGATGCAAATTGGTTCTACTTTATTACGGACTTCAACCATGAACCTCTGCTACTGAAAGAAACAGCCATGTGGCTGTACTGTGATTTGTAGGAACAGAAGAAAAGAAAAAAGATGTTAAAAATACCAAGCAAAATCTAAAGTTGGAACAGAACTGTCTTTTATCTGTTTCAGTCAAAAATGAGTTCACTAGATACAGCAGTATTTCTTTGAATGGAACAAATAAACCTCAAAGATCTCATAATGAATACCCTTTCTACACATTTCTACAAAGCAGTCTATAAAAGTGGGAATGAGAAATGTCATTCTTAAACACATACCACAGGACACTTTTCTCACAACTCCAGTAACAAGGTATCATTTTCTATTCGATCGTATCTGGCTTTCCCATAAGGAACTGCAAAAACCACTCACAAGCCCTAGCACCAGCAAATGCAGTAGAAATCCTAACACTGACTCTGCTGGAGCAGAATCTCTCCCTTCAAAAAAAAGCCTTGGAAGGAAAAAAAATGGTGTGTTGTTTTTGTTGCTGAGCCAACTATTTAACTCCACCAGCTAGGAAAAACAAAGGGAAACCAAATAAAACTATAAAGCGCATGTTCCTATTGGCCAAATGTGCCAAAACCCTCTGAAATTTACAGCTCTACACCATCCCTATCTGTAAGTCACACAGAAAGCTGTGGCTGCAGAAACCAGTGATCATGCAAGTAAATTTTATTATGCTGTACAATACCAGTACAGTTAGACACACTAATCACGGGAGAAGGGGAGGTTGCTATTTTTTTCTTGTCCCATATGGAAATAATTTTGTATGATTGAACTGTTATGAGCTAAATAAAACTACACATTAACTGTAAGATACATTGCAAATACATTAAATCTTCCCTGGAGTTTTACAAATACTCACTTTTTCTATGATGCATTTGGAATTAGTAAAGGAATCTGTGCTGGGCCATAGGATTTATAAATAGATTTGGCTTCCTCTGCAATACTTTATGGGCAATTATTTCAGAAATGAAGATGCAGAGCCACAAATAAATAAAATAATTGCAGCTGATCAGGCTTTATTTACCGCTATCCCATTTCCCTGACTGTTAAAGCTTCCCTTCTCTCATTTGCTCCACTAGCCCGAATCAACGACCAGATGAAGAGCTGTCAGTTAATGTCAAACATTGGGCACAAAAGGTACCAAAGGCAGATTCTGCTTTCCCCATTTCCAAATCCTGCCTTGTCCTTTCTGGAGCTGGCTTGCTCCCTGGATAAATTCAGTGTGGAACTGCGAGGCTGGGAAAAGGCAGAGCAAGTCAGATGAGTTCTGCAGGTTCTTAAGGAGTCTGCCAGGGAGTACGTGTTGCTGTGGCTCCCCTGCAGAAGTCACTGCAAAAGGTCTGGAGATCTCCCCTTCTGCTAGAGGCTCGGGCAGGGAAGAGCTCGCAATCCTGTTCAAATAGGTATTAATCCAGTTTGGAAGATACCAAGTACAGCTACATATAGCAAAGCCAGCTTTCCAGGTAGTTCAGATGAATCAAATCCAGGTAAAGACTGGCTGCACGTCTACATATTACCTATACGTACTTCAGTTTTCAACCTCACATCACTCAGTTCTCAGTACTCCACATCCCAGGCAGGGTAGGAAACTCTGGATTCTCAGCCTTCCTTGAGATCAGGCTTGAAATCCTTAAATTAAACTATTTAGAATAGTCCTTAAATTAAACTATTTAGAAAAAAATAACCTTTATCTTACTAGTCCTGATGACTGGAGGTGCCTGGCCCTGATCTGTGAGATCTCTCTAACCTCCTGCCCTGGGAAGGCACATCCAGCTTTGTGAAGCATACACTGCAGAAAAGAGGGAGCACCAGAAAAAAGAACAACTTCATAGGCTGCTCAATTCTGTGTAAAGAAATGATGCTGCAAACTGCTCCCAGAACTTCATCAACAGCAGTCCATCAGCTAGTGAAAGAGGCCAGTGGGACTAGATGCCAAAGGAGCTAGGAAGATTTACACTAGCCAAGCATCTGGCTCCCTGTTCACTGTTATCAGAATGAAGACAAATGCTTGCAAACACCCTTACTCAAAATCACCAACATGTTCAGTGTTGCTCAGCACAAACACAGAAGCGTTGCTATTGTAAGGTGTGGTGCCTGGGAACAGCTGCTGAGCTCCCCCATGCTGCTGTTTCCAGTGGTATACGTAATGCAAAGCTCAGCGAGAAAATAGGGTGTTGCTGCCCTTCAAATCAAGCAAAGGGAATGATTAAGACATCATCTTTTTTGTTATTGTTCTAGTAGATGGTAGTAATTGCCTCTACATGGGAACGAGGCTATACCTCTACCATCATCCATCATCTTGCTGAGGCTGCATACAGTACAGTGGAAACAGTAAACTTCTGATTTGACCTCATTAGCATTGCCAGAATTACAATGTCATACCAATGATAAAGATTGCATCTGAGCAAATGGAGAAGAAACAAATCACTACGTAAAAAGCCAACAGCGTAACCACAATTCTGCCAAATACCTAAAGGCTGCTTGAACCTGCTTGGTTCCTGACATCACATGTGGGGCAAAACACAATTAAGAATTGTGCCTATATGCATCAAATTTGTAGATACAGGAGATGGACCCAGGCATTTAGAGAGCGGGCAGAGAGAGGAAAGCAAGATGTTGGAGTAGATGCTCTCTGACACCACCTCCCCTCTGACTTGGAATATTAGCCATGCTTCCTCTGACCTCTAACAGGCAATCAGTGATCCACCAGAAACATGGAGAAATCTGTGTGCCACTTGGGAAATAACACAGAGGCACCTGGCCTTCACACAAATGCCTCGTGCTGCCTGGATTTCCTTGTGATTCCCAGCACAAATGCACATAAGGAGGGTT
Organism: Apaloderma vittatum; assembly: GCF_000703405.1. Classification (NCBI taxonomy): domain Eukaryota; kingdom Metazoa; phylum Chordata; class Aves; order Trogoniformes; family Trogonidae; genus Apaloderma; species Apaloderma vittatum. The sequence continues at coordinate 252,556 of NW_009705321.1, forward strand.
CCTGCTCAAACTTGTGCTGAAGGAAAGTGGGACCAGTTATTTGGCCCTTCTGGCAGTCAAATCAAATCAAGTCAAATCTGTATTTGTCTGAGGTCAGACTATAGCAAAATCTACAGTGAAACAGGGAAATTCTCAGAATCCAGCCAGTAGCTTATCCTCCGTGCTGTGCTCCGCAACATAGCTGTAACACAATGCCAACACTTATTCCAAACAACTTGCTCTCGGGTACTCTACAGTCTTTTACGGACCACCTTAGAGGACATTAACTGAACTTCCCTACAGTGGGAACAAAATAAGGAAATTTATTATTCCAGTGGTACCCTTGACACAGATACTGAGTAGCTTCATTAAACATTTTGCAGTCCCAAGCGTCTTTACTAAAACCTCTACAATAAGCACAGAGTCATTTTCCTTATTACAGCACAAACACACAGGTCAGGATTCAGAACTCATTTACATCTGCTTTGTATCTGAATAACCTCCCTCATCTCAATGGGATCTGAACAGGCATAAATTGAGGCTGCATCATCCTAGTCCTTCCCTTTCTCTATAGATTAATTACCTTGCAGCACCACTCTCAGATAAACTCATTTTTACAGAGTCAGCATAGCCACAGCCAAGAGACTAATACAACCCTTTAATACAAACAATAATAAATCAACGGATTAAATTATAATTTATCACACAAATACTATTTAGCTCTTCTCAAAACTGTTCTGAACCATCTCTCTTGTCTGGCCATGTTCCAGAAGAGCAGTGACACTAGATAAAGCTCAGACCTGTGGAGTAAGTTTACCTAAGAAAGAAATGCTGAAAACATTCTTTATTTATGATGGGAGATCTCACAGAGATCAGAGTGAATAACATTCCTGAGAAGACTGTAATGTATTTGAAGCCTCCTCAGTATCTCTTCCAAAGACCAGTCTAGCAAGGCAAGGTTTCAACACACCCTGAAGCTGTACATTCAGCAGCAAGCCTAGAGAACCAGACACATTAACCTTGATAAATGCTACAGCAAACATTTAACGGCCTAGAGAACAGCAACGGGCTATTCCACCGTAATTTCACGTTACAACAGAGACTTTTGTTACTTACTTCATTGGTTTGAACAATGCTTGTCCATAGTTCTGGAACGTCATAATCAGCTTCAGCTGGGTACCTCCTGATTTCATCGCTATGGGTAAAAAACAAAACCACGTTAAAATGCTACACGTGGATTTACTTACATTCAGCTTTCCTGAAACAAAATCATGTATGTTTTGCTCTGTATTAGACTTAGCACTGCTGTATCTGAGCACCAAGCAGGGTAATCCTATCTGCGGACTGGAGGATGCAGCGGGTGCAGAATACAGGGGAGGGCTCTGAGCTGCCAACCAGGACTAAAAATGGAATGTACTCCCCCACATGGCTTTGTCTTCTTCAGCTGGACCCTATGGGCTCCACAAGCACACTGACTTAACTGCATGTGTGTGAACAGACCATTGGAGTCTTGTTGTCTCCATCTTCAATTACTTTTTTGTCCCTTTTCACAAGGGACATGCATTGGGAAAGTGATGGGTGCTTTGGAAGACAACTGCAGCTGATACGTACAGCCAGACATCCCATTAATTAAAAGTATGAGGAGATCCTATAGCAATCTCTGATCTCTGCTACGATTATAATAATTGCTGCTGAGCAGCAGAGATATGTAAATTCATCTCCTCAGTGCACAGTGGATATGTATCCAAGCCCATCCATTAACTTCTGAGGGATCCCAAGGTGGTTGGTACATGTGGCAGAGCTGTGCCGAGGAGGAGGCTGGCTCTGCTGGGAGGGCAGGAGAGGGCAGGTGGGGGTGGCAGGGACTGTGGTCCCTGCTGCATACCAAGGGCCATTGCCACTCAAGCATCAAACGTGCTCACCTCCCAGTTGAGAGCAGTTATTTGTGTCAGTCTGAATAATCTGGACAATATCATGTTAACAGCCAGACTATAGCATTTCTAAAGTCAAAGTGTTTTGCTTTGTTTTAAGAAGAATTCTTAAAAACACATTGTACTTGATGATAAGGCTATTTTACAAAGATAAATATATACTTTGACAAACCAGCTGGTTTCTCATCATCTCAATCAAAACTGCTCTGAATAAATGAAATTACCTATACTCCAACTCCTTAATTCACTTCTGTGTTCAGAGAGGCAGGCCATAGCGGTTGTGTCTGTGTGGATGAGTCAGTTCTTCAAAAAATGCTTCCTACGAATCAATCCTTTTCTTTACAGTTCTGACAAAATCCGTGTCAACTGAAGAACTACATAAATGTCAAGTTACCTTGCTCTGTAAATTTTGGCTTTGAGCTGCCCTCATTAGCTTTTATGTTTTCTTCTCTAACCAATGCCATTAGCTGCACATACTTTTAACTGCTCATCTCTGTGCCTTATTACTGATAGGTCATCAGCTCTCTTTCAGCACTTGTAATCTATATTTTTGCAACAAAATGCTATGCAGATCTGGTCAGCATAATTATACGTCTCCAAGAATAAAATCCCTCCCACCTTGCTGTTTTGCTGACCCCAGCCTTCCCTTGCATTTCCAATCAATCCCAAAGGAACAAATAAATAATTAGACATTAAAGGGCATTACATGGTTTGCACTGAACAGGTAAAGCAGAAGCACATGGCATTCACATATTAAAGTCCCTCTCCTGAGCAGAACAGGTCAGTCGATGTGCACCTGAGGGAAGAAAGAGCAGTAGCCCTTTTCATGATGATCCCAGAGCCCAAAGGCAATGAGAAACAGCAACTCTCCAGTACAAAAACCTACATGTGCTGCCCAAGGACCACCAGCTCTAGGAGCTTAGAGATTGTCTCCCTCTCCCACATGTATGTCCAAAATATACCAAACATCCTGTACATCCATCAGAGAAAAGGGAAGTATAGAGCCTTTTTGGAGGTAAAGCTGGGAAGCCAAGCATTTGGGAAATCACAGCAATGCAAAAAGAAGAAAAAACAATGTTCCAGCATGCTCTTTTCTAAGCACAAGGTTTCAGAAACACTGAGAAGACTGGTTTCTCAGTAAATTGAAGCCACTCAACAGATAATGATTTTGTTAGTAGCTGAACTCAACAACAACTGTGTCATCACCAAGCAGGAAAATGCATGAAGACAATTAACAACTCAGAATAATTCTTCCGTGAGACACAAAAGCCTGGTTTCCTGTCAGAAGGAATTGAGCTGAAGTAAGACAAAAGCATCTCGCTGGTCTTTTCAGATCCATCTTATTGTATTGCCTTAATAGGTTGCAATAGTAGCCTCAAACAAACACAAGTTTTGCTGGCATGTTTTCTCTCCACTGCTGCTAGAAGTAAACTTTGGACCTCTCCAAAACAGAGGGTGACACAGGTGGGAACAGTGTCCCATGGTGCCTGATGGCAGGGCATGCTGGAAGCCACACACATCACAGACAAGAACTTGTGCCAGAGCTCCACAATGGCTTCCCCCCACATCACCCAGATTGGGGTGCAAATATGCCCACTTTGGCAGCTCGTTCAGTGCTGCAGATGTGCTGGCCAGGCTGGAGGTGATTCAAAGTTACCCTCCCAGAACAGGCTACTTAAAGAGTCTAGCATTGTAAGCCACACAGAGAGGGAAACACCTGAACTTAAGATTGTCCTTTTGAACACAAGACTCTTCATGCACATCTAAACTAAAGAGACTTGGGACCAGGGTACCAAAATCTTGAGGGTGGCAATGCCAGAGAAGAACGGATCTCATTGGAGATGACCCACTCAGACCTCTAGACCAGATTACTTCCCATGTCCTAACTTAGTGTTACTTCTGTATACTGGCTTCCCTCTCATTTTCCGAGCTATATTCCTTCAGGAACTCCCTGTCCTGTTCAGACCCCAATTAAACATGTACCTCTGGCCATTATGGCGAAACAGTGGGAGCCCCATCACCTTCCAGGAGTTTATCCTAAATAAATATTGTTTGCTCATCTGCAGATGCCTTTGTGCCTTCACCTACTGCCCACAGGAACATTTATGAAGAATTTATAACACCCAGATGCAGCATATACAATTTTCCAAGAACCTGGAAGATGCTAGACCATAGCAATCTGTCACATCGACGACCAGCAGGTGTAGGTATTGTTAAAACCTTGCAACATGAGCCCCTACTGACTCCAAGGGAACCACTCTGAATTCACCTTTCTGTTTTTCAAGGTTTCTGAATATACTGTAACATCACAGCTCATGAACAGTTCTGTAAAAGACTTTATGAACCTGCTAGCTCCCAGCAGGCACCTCAAATCAAGTCACACACAGCTCCTGGATGTACTGGCACAGTGTTAAAAACAAATCCCAATACCATCGTTACTTTTTATCTTCAAGCAACTCAAAGCCTCTCTTTTCCCCCAAAAGTAGAAGGCAATGGAAAGCAGCATCAACCTCTCCAGTTAATCTAGTGCAAGAGCTTTCATGTGTGACCAAGAATCTTTCTAACCTTAGGAGGCTTTGCAAAGAATTCCCTGATATACCTCTTTGCTTGAGTGTCTGTGGGACTAGCGTCTTGCCCAAAGACTAGTGAAGTTGGTGGGATTCCTTCTATTTTTTCTGATAGACTTTGGATCAAGCCTTCAAATATCCCCACTCCATTTACATCTGTAGGCCTGTTGTCACAGCCACATGCCATGTCTGCTACTGTCCCCATTGTCCCCTCAGCAATGTAAGACCTGAATTCTCTTTCTGAACCACAGACATTATCTAATACAAAAGATGCACTATTGATCATCTCTCAGTCATCCTTTATAACTATATACTACAGGGTTTCCGCCTAGCATCTGGTACTAACTCCTAGTAGAGACACAATGTAAGCTAAAGGGATTTGACCCAAAAGGATTTGGAATTTGATTTGGTCCAGCTTTTCAGCTCCTATTTCACTGCACGACAGCCCTCATCCTACTGGCCTCTCTAGACTGAGTGGTTTTCTGATGGAGAGCCAGAGTCCCAACAGGACCTCTGAACCTGGCTTTTGGTCAGAATCCAATAAACATTTTGAAATGCATTCAATTAAGCAATGCTAACGCCTGAGACGCAAGATTCAGTCAAATACAGAGATGCACTTAGTATTTGAAGGAGAGGGCATCCAGATCCATTCTGGATTCCTATTTATGGATCAAACTTAGATCTAACATAAAGGTGTTGATTGGCTTTAACAAGTTAAACTCTGCCCCAGACTAGGGACATGGTCCTGTACAAACTGTAAAGAATGTATTTCAAAATAAATTCAAGTCCTCATCATGTCCTGATTTGTTCTTGTTCAGCCAACTCCGCTAACTTGTTTTTAAAGGCCTTTCTTGGCTTAGTCAAGAAAGTAAAAGACCTTTAGGGGGGAAGAGATCTGTGGAATCATTCAGAAGCTTTGTTGTACATTTTAAGTCCCCTCCTTTCATCCGGAACTGTACATTAAATCAATCTGTAGACCCTTGCCAGCTTCATTGTCTTCTAATACAGTAAATCAATGGTGCTACATTTCATTATTTTCTTCAGGCATTCTCAGCAGCACCTTCTCCCTTACTTTGGATGAGATTTTTATAATGTCTTTAGCATCAGAATATATGTTCAATATCAAGTGTCTTGTCTTTTTTTTTCCCCTGAATTGAAGCAGAGTCCACCTTAGTTAATTGTAGCATTTATTCACTGCCTAAGTAAGCTTGTGTGCTTGTTTTCTAATTACTGCCTGTACAAAACGAAGGCACTGCACCTTTAGAAATGAACTCCGTCAGGTAATGTTTCCAAACCTTTCCAAGCACAGAATTTACAGAATCAAAAAAAATAAAACTCAACTAAACACAGAAATTACAAAAGCCTATTCTGCTCACAGGCAATCCCACAGCACAGCTCCTCTGGACAGAGGTTACAGGCAAGATCAAGACCACACAGCTTCTACAATGCATCTTCCATATTTATTGTTAAATTGCTGACAGAGCTGCCACAATTACGTACAGACATCTTGTAAGTATGCAAGAAAATAGCTAACTATGGTTATTTATGCATGCAATAAACAGTTACGAAAGGCAAAAGAAATGTGCAATTGCCTGCGCATGTGCTTCTTCTGAAAACTGGGTTTCAGTGCTCAGTGGAAAAACAATTCTCCCTGGGCTCCTGTTTCTGGCAAGAGAAAATTTTCAGTGAATTAAATCAAATTAAGAACTATCCTTTTATGCTGAACAAAATGAATAGGAAATACATGTACTGATGCAGGGCACAGAATACATCCTCAGCTTGAAAGCTCTGGGTAACCCTGTCCTTCACAAGGCCAGCTCTAGGTGTCACTGTGGGAGCTGAATGGGATGCTCCTTCCATCCATTGATTTGTTCCATTTAAACTTTAACATCAAGAAAATGTCACCTTGGTGCTCCCTGCTCTTGGGAATTGTTTCTGTCACCGTTTTCATTTTAAAATAACACTGCACGTTACAGAGTCGTGTGAGCAGTTCTGATAGATGGCTGGGGATCAATCTAGTCACCACTCTCCTCCATAAATAATGCAAGCTAGGCAGAGAAATTACAATGTGGCTAAGAAAGCTGTTTAGCTGCAGTTTGGATCTAATTACTGTATGCATCAAGAACTCACACAGCACATCACCTAATTCTATTAGAGCCAAAGCAAATCTGAAAACAGGGAAGAAACTGGATAAAACAATATCCCATTTCACCTAATGCATGTAAGCCTGTATATTTAATTGTCCTGCTTGCAGAAAGAAGCCTGAAGACTGGGCATTATAAAGGTTCCTATTTGATTTATACTTGTAACCTGGCATCCTTGCAGTTGCCTTAAGAAAAGAAAACAAAAACTAGAAAAACAAAAATTGGCCATAAGGGGTGAAAAATACAACACCAAACCAGAAAAATTAGAAGATATACAGGAAGATGTAGAAGAAAGTAACAGCTCTATAAATGTTCATTGGTGAAATATATTACTCAGTATTAATCAGCTTACATTCTTTTGAATCCCTGCTGCTGTTCTGCAGTCAAACTGAAAACTGGCAGGTATTATTTTAAAACATAATGTTTTTAAAAACCAAAAGAATTTGCAACATAAGAGATGCTGCACTGTGTAATAAAAAATATATGTATTAACAATATGCTCTTTCTTTCCTGCTCTGCAACCTGACAAAGCTCCTGATTCCCCACAGAGGCAGACAGTCAATGCTACCAGCAAAATTCAGATCCTGGCATCTCTACAATGGCAAAAGTCCTCTTCCCTTTCCATAAGCTTGATTTTAGACTGAGATTTACGTGCAGGAATCACTTCCTGTCAGTTCCCACAGTGACCGATACCAATACCAAATCTACCTCATGTTTTAGGTGACGGAAATTACACTGAATCATCGATAGAAATCATAGCCCTGCGTTTTTGTTAGGGGCACAAAAGGCCCTACTGTGCTCTGAAGAGCCTTGTTCAAACATTAACAGAGAGACAATCCCATAGGAAATTGCTAATAACAATCGTAAATCTTCCTCTCTGGTCCCGTGGCCCTTTCCCCGCGTTGATCTGAAAGCTCTATCAAAACCATAATTAACAGAAACCTCACAATGCATCTATTAGACACATTAGGTGAAATCATGGCCCCAGGGAAGCGAATGGCAAAAATTCGACTTACATCACCAGGGTCAGGATTTCACTCCTATTTTTTATGATAATCATTCTGCTGCTAGGTTAACTGAAGCACAGAAAGGTTAAGCAACATGCCCAGAAGCACAAGTGAAGACTAAGCCCAGAAGATCAAGCGAAGAACACTAAACTACTATTTCTCAATCCTGCCTCCCTTTTTCTCCCAACAGCTTCTATGTCCTTACACCAATCTTAACCAACCCACAGACTTCATGGCTCAAAGGCTGCCGACTTTGCTGCAAACACTGCAACAATACGGCTGAGCTCTAAAGTGTTGGAAGAGGTAAATGGAGATCGACGCACTTAGCAGCCACGCAGTACAAAACACTGCTATGGCCAATGTGATTTGTGTAAACTCAGTAGATGAGACAGGAGATGGTCTGGTTGAGCATCATCTTTGCACAGAGTTGGGGACAGCCTGGTTCCTGCCTGGGACACTGCTGGCCATGTTCTTGTTACCCTCCCGGCCAGACCAGAGGAGTATGGGCAGAGACTGCAGCTACCTGCCGAGTCACATATGAGCTAGAGAAGAGAAAATACATGGCCTAATTGTCAAACCTGAGCTCCTTAATGAATCACGCTGATCCCAAGTTTTGGGGACAGCAAACCCATCACAGATTAGTAAACAAGCCTGTGTCTGTCATCTTTCATGAGCCTGGTGTTTGTCATCTTTCATGAGCCTGGTGTTTGTCATCTTTCATAAGCCTGGTGTCCACTGGATCTTTGAATCCAGTATGTGGGATAGGACCTGGGTACCACAAATGGCTTTACTCAAAACCCAGTCCTGGCAGAGCTTGGAGCTGAGCTCAGTACAGCCACTGGACAGCTCAACTCATGGAGGCAAAGCTCTCTTGTGATACCCTGCATTTTACCTAGTCCATCTGGATCAGGCAAATCAGCCCACTCTTGATGACCAAGGATCTCCTTTATTCCTGTTCTGCAGCCTCTGTGATTCACACAACGGAAACTGTAAACCTTAGGGCAGCTCATGCTATTCTTGCCCAGGCCATTT
>NW_009705321.1:261228-264081 GCF_000703405.1 Apaloderma vittatum
TTTTGCCTTGCAGGGTTAAAGACCTGCTGACCTCATCCCACAGTGCCAACACACCATCAGCACTTTAACAGAGCTCCTGCTGTTCCATCCCTCTGAAATGCACTAAGCAACTTTGTGGTCAGCGCAAGCAACTTCATTTTCTGCGTGGCCAACGGAAACCGCTAGCTGTGCTGCCGCTCTCCACCTCTGGAAACCGCGGGCTGTGCATTTGTTTAGTATCCTAGGGCTTTCACTTGGGGTTGTGTTTTGATTTTTTTTTATCCCTGCACGGCTACGCAGCTAAATCCAAAGAGACACATGCTGTCATTAAACAGCCTTGGAGAAAAGCCCCGAATGGCGTCACCTTGTTTAACCAGAGCCAAAGGTTGACACGGGCACATCCCTGTCGTGGATTTACAAGCAGAATAAACAGAGCTGAACCCTGCTCAGCGGGAGGCTGGCTCGCCTGGAGCTCCGCATGCAACGCCCGGGGAAGCTGCAGCTCCGCAGAACCCCGCGGCACCGGATGCTCCCGCAGCCATCGCTGCAGGGCTGCAGGTCAGTCGCCTCGCTCCTTCCTCTGGAAGAGGAGCACTGCCAGACACAGCCTTTTAAATAATAATCAGCTAATAACACAAACCGAGCACATGCAAGATGCTAGCTATCTGCTTTTCACCATCCCTTTTTTAATTACCACATTTATTTTACGTAACTGGATAGGGCACTTTCAGCCTGATCGTGATTAAAAGATCTTTGAAATAAATGGGGTTTCCTTGCTGGCAGGTTTCACAATTATTCAGGTAATTCAGAGCTGGCAATATCTCTTTAACAGGGAAAATGAGTGCAGAAGTCGGGAAGCAACATTGTAGGCACATTGGAGAGAAGCCATGCAAAATATTAAGATTTAAACAGCAATGAGATCCCCAACAATGAGCAAATAATCATAAAAAAATATGTATCTGAACATACCAACACTGGTTATCTTTTGGGTGACCAGGTCTTGTAGTAAAGCTTCAATTGCGGGATTATGTCTGGAATACAACTCGTACCGATTAATGCCAATGTGGAATTTTAACCAGTTTGGGTAGGAGTCTACGGAGGTTTCTCCAGTTGGCAAAAATTCTTCATTTTCTTCATTTTGCCTACCACCAAAAAAAAAAAAAACACAACACAACAAAAACCCAAAAATGAGGAGAAAGAAAGAATGTTTCTAACAGTTTCTAACAGGCATCAAGAAACAGGACTTCAAAATGTGACAATTTGGAAAGCCAAAGCACTAGAGAGATGGGAGAAGTCCCGGCATCGTTCCTGCGCCGGCTGCGTGCCCGGAGCCTGCTCTCACCTGGGGCCGGGGCGAGATGGATTTTCACCTCCACTCATCATGCCTGAGTTAAAGCCATGAAAGGCAGGAGCAAAACTTGGTAGTGATATCACTGACCAGAGGCCCCTATTGAGCAGAAGTACTGAGCTGCAAGTTTTATATTAAGTTTAGGTTGTATCACTTTGCACACTTTGTTTACAAGTTTGACCCAAACAACAGCATCATCCTGAACCTTTAACAGGGATCTAGGTCCAGAAACTGAGAGCACGGCAGCAACTTGACCCCTTGTACCAAATGCTCCCACTCTTCTTCTCTTTTTAAATGGGAAGAATGGGAAGAAACTGGATCGCTCAAAACTGATTCTTCTAAGTCTGGATAGTTTTGCCCCTTCCCTAGCAGTAGGATACTAATACAGAAAAGAATTGTTAAAATGACTTTTAACTCATAAATTTCATGTTAGTTCTGTCAATTTTGGCTGCAGCCACTAAGGAAAATACGTACAACAGGCAGCTGCATTGTTGACATCAATGATAATTTCACTTTTACCTAGTGAATACACTATCACATATCTTCATCCCGAAGTCCTTTGCGGTTTTAGTTGTCTGCAGTTGTTCATACATTTGTGATTCTTGTTCTATTTTTTTTTTCTCTCTCAGAAAAAAATAGAACTTTTCAGGTTATTTCACTTCACAGTCAATTTTGATTATTAGATGGAAGGGGTCTGGACAATTCACATGCTTTTGGGGTGGAAATTAGAAATATTTATGGTCTCTTTCTGAAGGTTTAGATCATGCTGGCTGCAGAGCTTTTGCACGGTACAGTGCAGCTGTTTAAACATTACAATGTCAGGGTGTTTGGAAGAGGGTGCTGTTGTATTAGACAAGCCTTTTGATTTTTCAGTCATTTAAATTTCTCAGCATTTCTTACAAGCCAACACGCCATAGGATCCACAGGGGTAACTAACTGCTTTGAAGGCTGGAGAGAAGCATTGATGCTAGGACATGGAGTTCACCGAGGGTGAAAAACGAGGCACAGAGCAGAACACAAAGGCAGAAATATCTGCTGGGATGAATGCCTTCATGACACTGGACCTTGTCTTTGAGAAAAGTTAATGTACCACTGCCAGGTGTCACTGCTTAGCCTCTACATCCCTGAGTGGGAGGCCGGGAAGGTACTGGAGAGGGAGGCTCCCTGGGCACTCGCCCTCTTCTTTGCAGTTTTTCTGGTAGCATCTGCCTCTGGCTCCAGCTGGAGATGGGGTGTGGGGACATACAGACCCGTTGGCCTCAGTCCTCCAGCCTTCTCCTGCTCCCGTCTTTCATTCTGCACTTCGCGGCTTTTTTTTTTTTGGCTTTTTTTTTGAAGGAACACGGCCAGTGAAGCCTGCCTACAATCTCTCTTTTTCCTGGTGCCCCCGAATGGGCGGTGTTTAACCCCCTGCCTACTGCAAACTAGCCATCACCCCCATCCTCCGGGACCGCCCGGCTACAATCCTGCATTAGGAGAGGAAAGCACCGACCCGGGGAAGCGCCGTGCCACGTTTCCACACCGAC
>NW_009705322.1:0-13631 GCF_000703405.1 Apaloderma vittatum
CCACTACTGTATCATGTCTAGATGAACCAACCGTAACTGAACTTCACACAATGACGGTATTTCCCCTCTTGATTCCTATCTAAAAGAAGTTTAACGAAAATATTAAAATGGCACTACGGGTTCATCAGTGAAGTGGAAAGGAAAAAGGGAACAGAAACTTCTCCCCGAATCGTCACCTTTGAATCCTTTCCTACAGGTACATCTGAACCAACTGTAACTGAACTTCACACAATGGCGGTATTTCCCCTCTTGATTCCTATCTGCAAGAAGTTTAATGAAAATATTAAAATGGCACTACAGGTTCATCAGTGAAGTGGAAAGGAAAAAGAGAACAGAAACTTCTCCCCGAATTGTCACCTTTGAATCCTTTCCTACAGGTACATCTATATCCATTCAACAGATCCTCACAAGTTGTAACTGAACTTCACACAATGGCGGTATTTCCCCTCTTGATTCCTATCTGCAAGAAGTTTAATGAAAATATTAAAATGGCACTACAGGTTCATCAGTGAAGTGGAAAGGAAAAAGAGAACAGAAACTTCTCCCCGAATTGTCACCTTTGAATCCTTTCCTACAGGTACATCTATATCCATTCAACAGATCCTCACAAGTTCCTCCATTCTGGCACGGGTTTGATTTACATTCGTTTCCTTCTGTTGAACAGTAATCGCCGATCCAGCCTGGGTCACAGACACACTTGTACCTTTAAATGCAAAAACAGCAGTAATTTTAGAGCATTCTGAAACAACTCCTCCACCAGTTTCTCCTGGAGAGAAAAACAGAAGAAGTCTCTTTAGGAGAGCTCTAAATTATGTTTGGATTGCTTACCCCAGCTGTATAGTTTTGAAAATACCCCCCCCCACTTAAAACTACACTTTCCTCTGTCAGAGTTTTCACAAAGCGCTCAGTCAACCAGCAATATGTTTCTGCTTTGATTAGACCATCTCAACACATTTAAACAAGACAGGAAAAAAAAATAATTAAAAAAAGTGGAGAGGAACAATAGGTTCCAAAGATAACTAGACCAATTTAATACAAAGCCGTGGTTACAAATGAAAACAGCTGGCTGGGAGCAGGAGCAATCTTCTCCATCATGTTTCAAAATCTGAAGTAGGGCAGCACTCCACCCACATGACGTAGAGCCAAGGACTTGGTGAATCACCCTGGACTCACGCCACCCAAAACACACACTGACCTCCCTCCCTGTCATGCAAACGAGACTTATTCTATCTGGCACCCAGAGTAACATGTACATGGGCATAAATATGAACACAGGTGACAGATGATAGACAAGATGAACCAAAACATTGGTTTCTCAAGCTTCCAGAGAGGCTGAATTAGCAATAAAGGCAGTCTTCCTGCCAACTCCAGGGAAAGTGCTGAATCCTGCCTTACAGGGCACTTCCTTGCCCAAGTGCTGACACTTTCCAGGATGCGGGACACGTCTGGGAGGCACTGCTAATCCACCTACACTTGAGAAGTTTCACAAACACAAGCCCTACCTCCCCAAACCTGCCGACTCCACTGGCCCTGTGCTCCCAGACTTGTTACTGGCAAAAAGCAGCGTGATTAAGGGCTCCTGAAAACAGCATTTAGTCTTCCTGGATGGGAAGATTCAGAAGCAACTACTGCCATCAAAACAGCCAGAAAGAGCTTTCCTTTTATTCTCTCAGGCATGCAACAATGTGACTAAAGTTAGGGAAATCTCAGCCTTGGACAAACTGTTCTAAGTCAAATATAGCTTTATCTCCTGGTGTAAAAAGTTGTCTGCCTCTTCCTTAGTACTGAGTAGTTGGGTGGCAATAACAGCAGTAGCAACAGAGATTCTTTGTTTGATGGAATAAATCCCGCTGGGGATAAATACCCTTTGGGGGTTCAATTTGGTACCACTTCTTTATTTTAATTGCATTCAGTCTACTCACTCGAATTACCAGACCTTCCATTTAGATGGTGGCAGTCCACTCTGCGCTACGTGTCCATGCAAAGAAAGCAAAGAATACAAGGCACGACAGAAAAACCTATGCTGAAATAGCTCAGACTGCAGCCGGTGACTAAAGGTCTACACATTACTGTGACTATGTCATGGGCAGCAGATAAACCTGGATCCTAATCTAAGAAATTAGAGAAAAATCAGGAACTTCAAGTCAAGACAGAACTCTGGGCAAAGCAAGGGAAAAAAACAGAGTACACAAGGCAGGAGGTAAGTTTAATGTGACCGTAAGTACTTACCCAGTAGCAATATGGGTGCAGTTGCCATGTACACAGGGATTACTGAGACAGCCATCTGCCTGTGACTGACAGTGAGGGTGATGGTAGCCTTCAGGACACACACACCGAAAGCCATTGACCTCATTTATACATGTTCCACCATTATGACAGGGGCTGGATGTGCATTCATCAATGTCCACATTACAACGTGGGCCTAGAGAAACGACAACGCTTATTAAATAGTATTTCTTAAACGAACGTTTGCTGCACACGTCTGCCAGAACACACCGAGACACAACTCAGTAAAGCCAATGCAGCGGGACAGAGCTTGCATGCCTCCGTGCCGTAACTGAAGTCAAGAGAAGCAGTTTTGAAAGCTGCAGCACTTGTCTGTGCTTAGAAAACAGCACTTGCACTCAACAAGTATTTACAAACTATTCAAGAATCTCACCAGAACTCCACTAAAAATCACTGGTTAATATTCATTAGGAAGGCAAAAATCACTCCACTAGTTGTATCATGCTTGGAACAAACCTCTCGAGCTCCACTTGTCACAGCCCTGCTCTTCTGCTTTGAAAGTACCGACCCTTTGAACAACCAATACTGCCATACTGTCTGCAGTAAATATAGTTCTTGTGGTTTATTGCGCAAAAGGGACTCTAAAAAACACCGCTTCCTGTTTTGCCTGCCTCTGATTACGACTGCAAGATCCTTGACGTAGTGACCGTAAGATCCTGTGATGCTGGAAAGCTAAACACAGTGAATGTTGCAGTAAGTTGAAAGCATTTTTAACACAGGAAAAGGACACAGTAACGAGACACCATGCAAGCCAGCTCTTTAAATACTGGAATATGCCAATTTAAGATATTACTGGATTATTTTAACAGAAAGAAGTCCAGGAGGATAACCAGTATGGTATGCCAGCAATGAAGAAGAGTGAAAGGCAAGAGTGATCAGAACCATGCCTCCTCCTGTTCCGTGGACTAAAGAGCACCACCACGCCAGAGCCAAAGGAAGTAAGAAGCATCAGAAGTTTACAAAGATGCCGAGAGAAAAGCACAAGACACATGAAACCTCTTAGTGCTATTTCTAATGATTTTCAGATCAATTCTACTTAGAATCATTCACTAATAAACAGTAACAAACCTGATGAGAAAACTCTTATAAACAGTGCCAACTGCCTTACAACAATTATTTAATGAGTGCATTGTCCCACGTGGTTCAAAACATATTAAGTCCATTATAACCAGTGCTGAGATGTGCTTTAGTCATCAGAAATAGTCCTGACATAGATCTACAGTTCAAAGTGTGGATCCAAAAGTGCCAAAACGCTTCTTTCTTTCTTTAGGCCCACTTTTACTGTATTAGATAAATCTTTATGATTTAAATAAGAGACAGAAGAGATCACAATACAAAAGAGAAGCTCTGAAAAAAGCAGGTTAGTCAGTTGGAGGCTTCGGAGTGGAGAGCAGCTCATTAGAACACTGAATTAATGCTTTGCGTTGACAAAAAGAGAAATGCTGTTCATGGTCAAAGCCCAAGGTACTGCCTAATCAAATACCTCTCTATATTGTCCACAGTCTCTCTGTCCCTGAAAAGAAGCTGTAAATAATAAACCGAAGTCACATGAGTTTATTTGTTATAAACCCAAGAACCATGAATTGGACATAATTACCTAACAAGAATGGCATTTCACAGCACAGATTAGGCCATTTTTCTGCTTGGTAGAATTTGCTGTAATCTAAGATGCCAAGATTCAAAGATTAGAAGGATTTACCGAGATATTAACTGAATCCCTTGCAATCAGCATGCAGAGAACAGCTTCCTTAGCTACCCAGATAACTATCTTTAAAACAACTCGAAGCTATTGGGTAGCTGATTTACCTGTAAATCCAGGTTTGCAAGCACAATTGTAGCGATTAATGCCATCAATACAGTCCCCGTGAATGCACGGGTTACTTGCACAGTCATCAAAATTATTTTCACAGTTCACTCCTGGAAGAAAAAGTTAGAGGAATAAGGAGGATCAGTCTTACAAAGACGACAACAAAACTATTTCCCCGACATAGCCAAAAACAAGAATCCCACCTGTTCAAAGTTACCTACACACTGGGGCAACTTAACAAGTGATGATACTGAAGCACTGAGACACCAAGGAATGTCACCTGAGTCACCGGGTGCTGACTGAATGACCCTGAACTAGTACAAAATGTTTAAACAAAAGAATAAGACATTTTGAACACCATGCCTGGTAGTTTTTTTCCTGTATGTCTTTTTTTTTTTTCCCCCTGCGTGCTTGAATTTGGGGAATAAAGAAGAGGCGAGTTAGGCAATCCACACAAGCCCAGGAAAAGTAACGTGAAAATGATACTCTCAAACCACAAGCTTACGTCTGTATGTAAATTTAGCACACACCAGAGCATGTTAAGAAATAATTAAACGCTTGAATTCTGTTAGAAACCAATCCTTTCGCTCAAGGTTTAGTACCTGAAGTTCCCAGCAAGCAGTTGCACTGATAGCCATTCACCAAATCAATGCAGCGCCCTTGATGGAGGCAGGGATTGCTGTGGCATTCGTCTATCTGCTCGCTGCATATGGCACCCATGTAGCCAGGATTGCATACACATGTGAAAGAATCAATCCCATCCTGGCATTCCCCGTGATGGCAAGGATCCGGATCGCAGTTGTTGATATTCTCCTCACACAGAAGGCCAGTAAAACCTAAGGAAAAATGACGAACGGGAGTAATTTAAGAAGCTACCTGGTACGACGCTGCAGTGAATATAATGCAAATACAGAAAGAATCATGTTAAGAATCAGAAAAGTGGCAGACAGCACAAAGGGTAACTGGGCATCTCAACGGCTGCCCGTTTTCCAGCCCTGGAAAACAACACTTCCACTGCTCACAGCAATACAGAGCAATATCTTGCATTGAGAAACCTTGCACTGGAAGTGGTTACCTTCAGTTTATTCAGAATAGTAGCAACCAGAGGAAGCATGTAAATCTCCATGAGAAATATTTACTCACATCAGTATAAACTATCTGAAGGCACTCTCCTGTCATTATTTCCTCTACACAATACCATGGGGGCTGACTTTTTTTAGTATGAGAAATTACTGCTAAGATGCTGCAGAAACCTTCCCAAGGGAACTCCCTTGGCTCATGTCAACGCCTCTGCAGTTCTGCTCATGAAAAAGTTTCTTGCTCCTCTCATTGGGAAACCTTTCAGTAACTTCACTTGAGCACCAACTGCAAATTTATGAAAGACTGCATGCAATCTCTTCAGTTAGGAGCAATGAAACAAGCAGCAATTTGGCCTGTTTCATTCTGCTTCAGTTGGGAAACATCCTGAGCAACAGAGGAGGACAGAATCTATTCAGCAGAAGGGCTAAAACACAGGTTCAGGAAGTTAAGAGCAATAAACAATTCCCCCGGGAGCCCTGTTTTCCAAGATGGAGCAGAGCTATATGAAAGAGGGACAATTTAAAAAAAAAAGAACGATTTTCAGAGATAAGGTTTAGGAGCAACAGCTCACGCTGCCTTCCAGCAGCTGAAGATTGAAAAAGGCAGAACTTCAAGTTTCAGACACCAACCGGAGACTGATACAAACCAAGCTGCAGGGAATTTCAACAGCTGAAGAGTGTTTCTCACCTGAGTGTTATAAGTGGATAACAGGCTCCCCATTTTTCATACAGGTTTGTGGTTATTTCTCTGGTCAAACATACCAGGTGACATTTCCAAGTTCTGCGAACGTATGCATGGATGAATGGGTGTGGAAGTAGGTGGGGGGAGGGAAGGGAAGCTAGTTAGAGAGATGGATATAAAAAGATGTTAGGGAAGGAAGAATAACAAACCGGTAAGAGGACGAACAGTGGCAAAAAAAAAAAGAAAGAGGACAAAGGCAAAGAAAAGAAGAAAGACCTAAGACAACTCAAGAAAAGAAAAGCCATGATCTACCACTGGGAAGGAGAAGTGGAATAATGCCAGAGGGAAAGAAAAGACAAAAAGCAAGCAGTAAATAGAGCTATCTGTACAGCATTTGGCCAAACATTTTGCAGTTTTCAATCAATTCGGCAGCTGGCGATTATCATTCAGGGAACACACATCACTTGCAATATGAGATTAATGGAGTAAGAACACAGTAAAACATCATTTTCCAGTAACTGACCTGTCCCAGGGATGAATTTCACATTTCAGTCTTATAGAAGGCTGTCAATATTAAATATAATACTTAGCATACATTCTTTCAAAAAATTATTACCTTGACTCCTATTGTAGCTCAACCAAAACACTTAAAAAGATCAGATATATTTCTCAACCTCTTAACTGAACATACCTTATGGATTTCCCTCTTTGCAGATGACAGTCAGACTAGAAAAAAGCCACCTGAGTACAGAACATTAGAATCTCTGGGACAGACAGAAAAGCGCCCTAGCACAGAGTCCCTCTTCCACTTTCAGCCAAAGCACTAACCAAGGACCTTGCTAAGAGGTGCCGCTCCAGTAACACACAGTTGGTTGCTTTCAGTCTGTTCTTTGAAAATGCTCCACACATCACGTGCCTTCATGGAAGTAGTAGTCTTCTCACCTGGGAAACTTTAAAATTTCTGTACTGAAGCAGTTTAGTGCCCAAATTCAAGGCACAGTTTTCCACCTTGTCCTCCACTACATGACCCAGAACACTCCGAGGCTGAACAAGCTCCGCATTCTCAACGAACGGAAGCAACCAGCCCACACACCAGCCTGAGGAAGACTTTCTAAGACAGTTTCCAAGTTTGGAGAAGATTTGAGCTGCTGCTTCTTTTTGCAAGTGTCAGCTTATTCTGTCACATGCAGTAAACAAAATTCTGACAACAAAAGATTATTCCTCTCCTGATTAGAACTACTGCATTCCTCTACTTTCAACAATTTCACTGTTTCTTCAGGCACTTTGAGGAAGGGAGAGAGGGTGTGTGTGAAAAGACCAGGGAGGAATTTTTAGGCTAATCACTTCTATATTCTGTACAGTGGAGAATAAATTAGTGAAGTCAAATTTGCCCTAACAGTGTGATCGTTGGAATGATTCAAAATGAGGAAAACTGCACACAAGTCCAGTCAACCTAATAGCACATTTCTGGAACAAATGTAGCTCCAGCAACTGTTCAGCCTCTTCCCTAAAGGAAGAGCAATGAAAGGCAATGCGTTCCATGCCTGAATCTGCACCACAAGCAATGCATCAGGCACCATTAACTGAAAGCAACCAAGAGCCACTCCTTACTGAGAATTAAGGGTGTAACAGCTCTGAACCCTTTTATTTGACCACATGTGAAAAATAAGATAAAATAAATCTACATCACTCCTAGAGGTTTGAAGAAAATCTCCTAATTAAACCTGGTGCTTCTGTGTAATTAACCAAGCAGTAAAAGAATTTAGTACATTCAAAAAAACCCACCACCTCAGTTCCACCCACAGCTTTGTCAAAATTTCTGTGTGATGCTTGGCAAATCATAGAATGTTCAGGGTTGGAAAGGGCCTCTAGAGATCATTTAGTCCAGCCCCCCTGCCAGAGCAGGATCACCCAGGGCAGGCAAATCATTTAACTGCACTCCGGCAGGCAGCTACTGTGTGGCGCCTCTTGCAAGGGACACAATTGTAACTACATTTCAGTCTTCCACTTTTGACATAAAATAGCCTGACACAACAGAAATCGGAATACACAGCAGTACTGCTCTGTCCATGTCTTGTTCTTCAACTGTATACTATATAATCTGACTTGGAAGAAAGAAAGGGAAGCCAGAGATAAAAGGCTTTACACTGCAGCTCTTCCACTTGTGGATTCCATAGTCAATACAGAAGAAGCTGTCACCTTCCAGGAAGCAAGAGAGGGGGCTGAAAGGAGGCCAGAACTCCCATAAATTGCGAACTTACTGCTGTCACAAGCGAAAGGCTTTCTGTACTCAAACACTATCTTCTGCTGCAAAGGAGTAGACAGAGCTTCACAACAAGCAAGCAGTATTTCAGAGAAAGGAAGAAAGAACGCTGACGTTTCTTTGATCACCCCTTTATGTGATTAGGTCACACGCCATCTCCAGTCCAGGAGCTCTGAAGACAGGACTAACCTGTGGCACACTGGCACTCATAGCCATTGGGATGGTCGATGCATTTGGCTCCGTTGAGACATGGTGTGCTGGAGCAGTCATCTATATCAATCTGACACACGGCACCACTGAATCCTGGAAGGCAGGAAAAAAAAAGATGAAAATCCAGCAGTATTTTGAAGTAGTTAATCTAAATAGCTGCACTATCAGGCATTCTTTATTAGTAAGTCCTTGAAACCACCCAAATCTAAACTCACTTGCATCATTAAGCACATACACCACACCCTGGGGGCACTGGTTCCTCGCCCAAGCCACCAGTCAAACCACAGTTTCTATCCTTCAGATCAAAGGAGCCTCAACTTGAAAACCGAGATGGCCAAGTCAAATAGAAATGAAGCCGACTGAGCACAAGTGGTGCTCACCACTGGACAGTGTGTCTGTCTGTAAAACTGAGAGGCCACCAATAAAAACCTTGAAGTAATCAAAGCAAGTAACTTTAAATGAAACGATAACGCATACATCACTAGAGTTACCAGAATATCACTAGAATTACCAGAGCAGTATGGAATGTGGTACAATACAGCACAGTGTATCTTTCAGTACACTTCTTGAAGTAGTTAATGAACTATCGACAGATTATGTCAGATGATGCAAATCCTTAGGCACTTCAAGAAAAAAATAAAAAAATCCAGGTATTTTTCTTGGAGGAAGGAACCAAAGAAAGAGCCAGTACATCATTAGTCAATAAGAAGGGGTCAGGTATATTCTGAACTCAAAACTTTTTGTAAGCCGTCAGGAAAATAACTGACGTTTACCCTAGAGCTAACACAGATCCCTCAGCTCAGCATTTATCCTTCCTTTCTGAAGTGGAGACCCAATCCAACTCCCTTCTCCAAATCCAAACAACATAAACTGTGCTAACACAAAAATATCTCAGGTAACTTCATAAAGACAAAAAGCCTGCAGAGGCTCTGCTTTTTTAAAATGTATTTAGAATTATTCACCTGTATCTCACTGTGATGTACACAATAACAAGTTCATGCTGCCAACTGCCCTTCAAGGTGAGATGTCCAACAGTCAGTTACAGGCTCAATACTCTTGCAACCAGTGCACAGCTACTCTTACCAGTGACTGCATCTCACTCACTCAAATAGATGCTGCACTAAGACAACAAAAACTCACAAGAAAGACACCACAATCTCTCACTGCCTGTCTGTGCAGTTCTTGGTGAGGTGTAGCAGGAAAAGCTTCCAGAAATAAGTACTTACCGGGAGGACAGACACAGAGGAAGCGGTTGACTTTATCAAGACACTCTCCGTTGTTCACACAGGGGTTACTTAGACACTCATCAATATCTTCTTCACAATGAACACCTTTAAAACCTGGTTTTTTTAAAATAATAAAATAAATAAGAAGAGGTGGCCTTAGAAACTGCCCTTGAAAGTGTAACACCAGAGCTGAAAGTCAAAGCCTCTTTTCATTGCACATTTGCAGTTTGGACAGAACTTACAAGGTAAGAATATACACCAGAGGTAAAAAAGCATGTAGAACGTGTATTTTTCACTGTTGCTAAACATGCTGGCTTAATCAGTGGTAACAGAGTAACTGTGTGCTGAATTCACATCTGATGTTTTCTTCCACTTGATGAGAAGAGGTTATGTTTTAGCACTTTGGAGGATAGGAATGTATTTGTGTATGCACCAACATAAGACAAAAGGTAAAGAAACAAACACAGATAATTTTAGCTTAAGGCTTTTTAGCTAACAATGGAGTAACAGAAGAACATTAAGAACGGTGAAATATATGAGACTAGAATTCCACCTCTCAAAACAGTTTAGTTATTAATAAAAACTCATTCTAGTTTATATGGTATCAGCTGATCACCTGCAGGGGTCACAATTCTTTCATTATATTTTATAACATGCTGCAACCGACAACTTGCATCCCTTTCTTTTTTGACCGCTTTCTATCAGAAAGCAAAATAGCAGACTACATAGATCATTGGTACACTGGACACAATTTCCATCGAGTAACTTTTTTACAGTTATTTCCTCAGGTCAGTGGAAGCTTGCATCATTCAGGGTATTTTAAGCAGAGGAAAAATCCAGAATCAACATGTGCATATCTGGAAACAGTCATTCTTTTAAAGTTCACACCTGCTTTGCTTTCACAAATATAAGTTTCTGCACATGCATTTTACCAGATATAGTAGAAGAAATGTTTACATATACTGCAGCTAAGAATGCTAACTTCCTCTGCTGA
Source organism: Apaloderma vittatum (assembly GCF_000703405.1). Taxonomy (NCBI): domain Eukaryota; kingdom Metazoa; phylum Chordata; class Aves; order Trogoniformes; family Trogonidae; genus Apaloderma; species Apaloderma vittatum. Next base: position 10,548 of record NW_009705322.1, read on the forward strand.
TCTGCAGACTGGTTTCTTTCTCAGTCCTCTAATTGCTTCCTCCCTGCCCCCCCACAAATGTCAAGTCCTCTTGGCTGGTGCCACCACATCAAGCTCTCTCACACAGTTTCATTTAGCCTCACCCCTTTGCAGTTTTGTGTTCCACTTCAGCAGAGCTGGCATTCCTCCCTGTGCTTTGCCTTCTGATTTTTTCCTTTGCTGGAAAACCTATTTCTGTCAGAAACTCCCCTCACCTGGCATACAGAGACATGTGAATCCTCCGATTTTATCCAGGCAGGTGGCATCGTTTTGGCACGGGTTCGAATGGCATTCATTGATGTCCATTTCGCAGCGAGGTCCCGTGTAGCCCTTCAAACACTCGCAGTGGAAAGAGCCTTCTGTGTTTACGCATTTCCCAGCATGTTCACATGGATTGCTGTTCGCTGCAAGAAAAATATATGTGTGTGTGAAAACTTCTCACCAGAGCAGGAAAGACACAGCATTCTTTATTAGTCACGGTCTTTTCCAGCGGTCATTCCTTTCTGGCACGTAATACCAGGGGAAGACTGTTCAACTTTCCGAGGAAAGGCTACAATTGGCAGTTACTCGCCTGTCAGAGGCAAAAGAAAGATTGCCATCATTACCAACAGACCAAAGGAGCAACTCTGGTCTGTATTACTAATAGCAGTTCTTTAGAGGAGAGTATCAACGAGCAGGGATTAGAAAATTAATGATGCTTTCAAGGCCTTATCTCTAGATCATCTTTTACACTTCACTCCTGAGGCTGACAAGATGCTGCCACAGCCACAAAGCAACGAGACTAGTCCTTTGAGTGTTTTCAGAAAGGAACAGCACTCTTGTCCAAGTTGGACTGAGGAACCAAACTCAAAGAAGTGCTTCTTTATCGTACCTCCATGAATGCTGGTTAGGTTATTAGCATCAGGCATCACACTCTAGAAGCATGAACTAGCACAGAACTATAATAAAGTCCAGCTACTCCCCAAACCAACACATCAGCATGAGAACTACAGCTTTAGAAGTCCACGTGGTCACTAGTCTTGGAAGGCACTCAAAAGATCCAGCCATACTCTTGCTGTCAAATAGCCTTGATATATTTCCACCCAGGCAGGAGCTGCAACAACTCCCACACGAACTGCAGTACTTACGCTGTTCGCTGCAGCACTAAGGGTCAATTTAATTACCGCGTCTGTTTGTGTTGCTCCTCGCACTATGCTAAAGCCCCGTTGTACAACTGTTAAGCATCTCGCTGCTTTTCACATGCTAGAGGCTAACAATTCAAACACAGCTATTCTGACTCAGCCCTCTGCCTCAAGTCTCACACAAGATTTAGAACTCATCTGACGACACTGAAATGGAAGCGGGAGACCAGAAAAGGAGTCACGCTTATGTTGAGAAGCTATGACAAAACATGTGTCCTTGCCCATATGTTAGTTCATAAAGCTAATGACCCCAACTCCCTGCTCATGCACTCCCAAATAACAGACAGAAACTCACCCATTGCACACTCGTCCACATCCTCAGTGCAGTCTGCTCCCTTATGGCCTTGAGGACAGGTGCAGATGTAGTGTCCATTCACAGGATTGGTGTCACACAGAGCGCCCTTCTGGCATGGATTGCTAACACATGCATCATCCAAGTGGCACAGAAGTCCTAGAGAAAGCATCCAAGAGTATGTTAAAAAAGCGAGATATAGCAGTCAGACTGCATATTACACAATCAAATGCTCTGTCCTGATATTTCAAATAGAGACTCCCACAGCCAGAAGCTTGACCAATATCTTACAGGCATCAACCTGTAGACTACCACAAGGATTTCATCATACACTTATATTTAAATATAGATTATGTAATTTCAGAAGCGTCTCCAGCACTTCTGGAGCAGTACAATGGCTTACCACTACCAAAATCTGTTCCTCAGAGCAGTTAATTAACTCTTCTCTCTAAGCAGCATGATGATTTTTCTGACAGCTGAAAATGCAGGTGCATATGAAGCTCACTTTATTAATTCGGATATGCTGATGACTTGTACTTCGGGCTAGCAGATAGGAGACCTTCATATTTTCACCTACCCTAACCCAGCAAATTTCCCACTAAGCCAGTACGGGCATCATCCTCACTCATACAAAAATATCTAAATTTGTCTTTTAGATTTCTAAGCGCAATTATCGTAAGTGGCACAGAGCAAGTCGCCCTCATGCATAACTTCTCAGGCAAATACAGGTTCTGCTAAGGGCTAGAAAAAGATCTGCTTTATTACAATCTAAGCTGTAACAGTTTGTCTTCCAGTTTAATACAAATACTTCTTTGTCCCAAGCTAGAGAGGTTTAAAAGGTCTTTGCTCGTGGACAGCACGTGTTTCCTTTTGTTCTTTCTGGTTTGGGCACAAAAGCATGTAAAACAACCACACCACTTTAAGCAAACGCATAAACTTCAGGAAGTTCTTCTATTAAGTGCGAGACCTGTGCAAGTTTTCTGTCCTTACCTGCCTTTCCTTCCGGACAAATGCACGAAAAAGAAGCCACTCGATCAATGCAAGTGGATCCATTAGCACAGGAGGCAGTGAAACAATCGTCAATATTCTTACTGCAGTCGTCCCCGCTCCAACCATTGACGCAGACGCAGGCGTAGCCTCCGTTGTGGTTGGTGCAGGTACCCCCGTTCTGACAAGCGTTGGGCTGGAGCTGACACTCGTCAACATCTTCAGTGCAAAACTGGCCTGATGCACAGAAAGAAAGAACCAAGTTCAAGAGAAGCTCAGGCGCTGCCAGAGCGGCATCGACAGGCTAGCAGCAAAGGAACTCTTGTCAGGACAACTTAATTCTTCCCTAGATAATTAGGCAACGAAGGTGATTGATGAGGAAGAATAAAATTATTGAGAGTCTTCTACCTACAATGCTCATTTTCATTCCTCCACGTATTTCCACAGACAGTCACAAATACTTTGGGTCTTGCCGGTCCCTCTTTGTTTTTGTTTTCAGAGATAAAATGAATATTCTAATAAAACACTTTAATGATCAGAGGTAATGGAGGGAAGAAAACATACGTATACTCTTTCTGAGACTTTTAAGGAAAAGGGCTGCTGAAC
>NW_009705322.1:13662-54410 GCF_000703405.1 Apaloderma vittatum
TGAACTCAGTTTCAGGGATACTGAATTTCACAGTCACATCCATAGGAAGCTTTGCAATTTACATCTACTAAACTAATTATTTATCCAAATCCATCTTGCTTTGACATCAATATCTGGAAAACCTAACACTTCAATATTTTGTTTTAGTACTTTTTCATCTTCTTGACTAAAGTTGCACCGTTAACTTTTAAGCTGAAATTGTTTAGCTGAAGTTTCTAGTCATTCAGTCTTTGAGTTTCTCAAACAGATAAAACCTAATGACTAAGCATCAGCTAACTTCTTCCCAGCCTGGCATATGGGTGCACATGTGCAGCTGTGGAGCACTGGTCACAGTCCCCACTCTTATTTTTGATAAACTATTTCTCCCTTTCCTTTTAACTCTCTAGCACTAAAAGCAGGATTTTTTCGTTCTCTTTTTTTTATTTCTTATAATTTGCTTTTACCATCCGTCCTAAAATGTTGATATGACGTACATAGCACCAAGAGACTGCCCCTTACCGGAAAATAAGATTAGGCTTGTGTGATGTGGCCTCTTTTCCTTCCACTCCAGCCGACACCATCGCCTCCCTCAGTATTTTGCACCAGCTCTCCATGATTTGGGTCAAGGCTCTTAAGAAACTGCGATGCCACTACCAAGATCATCCCATTTGCCATCTCCAGCTACTGCAGCAGCTGCACACCTACATTTGCCTGGAATTCCCTCCAGCATTCCAACAATAAGAAATTCAAGAGCAGGCCACAGATCTTCCCTGACAATCTGCCTGTGCTCCAGTTTATCCAAGTTGGCCTATTTAAAAAATACTTATTAGACGTTGCTTAACAGCCTCCTTGTTTATTAATGGCCGAGAAAGTATGATGCAAGTGCACACACACACACCCTCCTCCAATATACAGAACTGAAACATTTATTGTTGGCAGGAACATAAAAATGCTCAGTCTTAACGATCTCCTTCTACTATACCCAAATCATGACACCTTTTGTTTTCAAAGTACTTAAATCTTAGCCCTCGGTCCTGTGAATCTTGGATTTTTTTCCCCTTAGTGACAAAAAAATGTAATAATTATTATTTTTTTTTAAAAAATAGACAACTGACTTCGTCCTTTGCATATGTTCCTTCCTCCAACATAACTACTTCATAACAGGGATTTTATCACTTGAAAAAAATGTACTGAAAGTTATAATAGTAATGCTAATTGCAATAGCTTTCAGAATTAATTCTCACTTCCCAGTTTACTTAGTAAAACAGCTGGGGGGAAACCTAACACTTCATATTGTTATCTGCAAAACATAACTGTCTACATTATGAAAAAATAAATCCATGCAATTTGTCATAATAGAAGTCGTTTGTTCATTAGCTTTCGATATTAGCTTATCAGTAACCAAACTGAAAAGAGTCAGTTATCTCAGACTGGTTCCTAGCAGTCGCGCATATCTCACAACTCAGCACAACTGACTTCCTTTTATTTAAAAAAAAAAAAAAATCAAGACATTATTTGCGTATTATAAAAGTGATTTTCCTTCTTTTCTTGGAGGAGGCCCAGCCCAGATCAAAGAACACGCTCTGACGAACGCTCGTGTGTAGCGCAATCATTTTGCAGAAGCGTTCTTGCAGAATTGACATATCCTCCTTTCGACTGCAGCCAATTTCAACTCAGTACCACACTAAAGCGTGGAGTTTTCAGGCCTGAAGTTGCCAAACTGCTCGGGATTGTTGTGCCCTTCTCAGAAATCACTGGCCTTGTGACTGGCTGAAGTCCTGAAATATAACATTTTGCGAGGGGGGGTGGTGTGCATGCATGTTTGTGGTTTGGCTTTTGCTTTGTTGTTTAAGTAAAAAAGGGCAAACAACTCCCTCATATAAACTCTCTGGGTTTGTTTTTAACTTCTCATTTCAAGTGTCACTAGTAATACCAACACTTACGATTTCTCCTACTGTGAATTATCCACTTCTAGAAAAGAGAGTATGGAGTGACATCACTGATATCCTCACAGTAATCTGTGTCCCACGCTAGTTCATATTTTTGCAGCCCTAAACTAAACCATTTTTAAAAGGTCTATCAATACCTCCACAAGTGAATAAAAAAAGCAGAGCTTAATTTTTTGTCAGCAATTCAACTGTATTTCAAGAATATATTACTTTTGAGCTCCTTCAAGTTGATGTTCACTTCTCAGATTTCTTTTTGCAGCTACCAGATCCCAATCGTATTTGTGTGTAATTAGGAGTATGAATCAGAGCTCCATCTTAATGCAGTTTGTTTTAAAAACAAAGGAAATTCCATTCAATATGTGAGGGCCATAAATGAGCAATTCACTCATGGAATTTACTAGTGAGTATTTTATTAAATTAAAAATTTGCTCTTTATTGAAGTTAACTGAAATCCAGACTCAAGTTATGGGCAAAAATACATGAATCAAAAGCAGCATAAGGCAAGTAGAGCATATCAACCCAACTGTATTAAAAATTACTCGGTGTCATCACCTTCAGCTAATGTACCTGTTTTTTGAAGATTTTCAAACTATGTTTTAAAATACTACAAACCCCAGACTAAGTCCAAAGCGCTCATGTTTCTTAACTGGAGCTGGTGAATAGGCAAGAACGCAAAGCAAATTGATGTTCAGTAAAAATGCTTGAGCTCCTACTGCTGAAGTGGGCCTCGAGTGGCTTTTAAAAACTTTCTGTAGCGCAGTCTTCAAAAGAGAGAAAAAATAAGTTTTTCAGGTGAGGTGGTTTGGTGGAGTTTGAATTTTTTAGGTATCACCCTATGGTTCCTTGTATGATGTTTTTGAATCTTCAGGTATCAGCATGAGATTAATGGTCAATACTGCAATTCTTCAACACGGGGTTTTAAGAAGAGTTTTTTGTTTGGTGTTTTTCTTGTCCTTGTTGTTTGCTCTGTTGTAGTTTTTACCCCTAGAAACCAGCACATACATTTCTAAGTGACTTTCAAGACTCCCTTCCCTCAGAGCAGTATCATCACCTAATTAGTCAGACTGCAGGATGGCCACAAACTGTTTTTCTCCCAACAGGGCTGATTTGCTCTCAGTAGAGAATTCAAATTCCTTGTGCAAATGAGAGAAATACGTGAATATTTTGGGCAAGTGCTGCAAAGAAAAGATTTCATGATGCTTGTTAGTGACCTAAGTCTTCAATGCAATGTCTGTCGTGGAAGCTTCCTCAATGACTTTTCACAGAAGTCTCAGTGTTGGACATAAAACAAGATTTAATTCTAAAACTTCTTAACGAATATTCTGCACAAGACTTCTGTCACGTTAGTTAGGTAGATTTAAATCAAATGAGACAAAAAGATCTCTTAAACCACTTACTTAAAGGATGCTGCTCTGAATTAATTCTAACCTAACCAATTATATTTGTAGCCACATAGTTGGTAAGTTTGTTTTCTGCTTGTTAAGCATTTTAGGAAGAATCAAGTCTTTCATTCACAGAACTGAAATCCAATGTCCTAGTCCAAACTCCATTATGAATTGTACGGTGTAATACACATCTTCACAACCCTGGTGCTTCTGAATACCACCACTACTTCAGCTAAGCGTTAATTCATTTAGCTGCAAGTTTCTGTAGGTATTTATTTGCTTGTGCTCTTGCTAGTTTCAATTACATTTCTAAAAGAAACATTAAGTATGGACTGAACTAGTGACAGCACTTACGAATACACTAACTGTACAATATTTTAATGGAAAAGGAGAAAAATACATATAAAAGACAACAAGAAAGGAAACACAAACTACTCTAAGAAACTAATAAAAGCCTAACCTGACCTTGATATCTGCAGAGCCTGGGAAATCAGCAAAATGCCGACTCAGGTTCTAAGTGACCTTGTATAAAGTAAACAGCCAGTCCATGCGGTATTTCAAAATTGAAAACTAGAAGTAGAAAAAGGGAACAGCCTTCAACTCTTACCACTTTTTGCCCACTATGAAACTAAGTTACTTCCTGCATATTTCCCCTCAGAAAAGCCGTATGGAGTAAGACAGACATGTTTGCTGCTTTGATTTCTCCCATTTTCAGCCCAGCAGGAACGGGGCAGAAACTCCGGGAGCTTCTCTCGAGGCAGGCACAGGATGCAGCAGTTCAAGGCCCTCAAGCAGTTGGACCAGATTTCACTGATGAGAGACAGCGAGGCCCTTCTCCTACAGGTCTTTAAATTAAAAAGAAAATAAATCTTTATATATAAGGGTAAGGCAGATAGCACATAAAATTAGTAGAATCCTACACCAAAAGAGTAGGGCATTAGCTCAGCAAATAAGAAACTAAGACACTCACCACAGGAAGCAGCAAAAGTCACCTCCAAAAGCTGATCCTACCAACAATACAGCCTTTGCATAAACTTCAATTTCTGTAGCTGAATGCAAGACCTTCAGACGGCTCAATCAGAGGTCTCTGTCTTTGGCAGAGGAGACTTTCCACAAAGGAGAAAGTTTTCTTGGCCTCTTAACAGCTTTCCAGCAGGAAAGAGATGGGGTACCAGGGGCCAAAGCTCCTGAGAGGAGATCTCACATGCGGTGTAAGCACTAAAAATATTTAGTAGGACAAAGGACGCAAATATCTTCCTGCGCCTTGAAGAAAAATCAGTTCCTTGAAAACTGAGCTAGGATGAGATGGCAACGTCCATTCCTCTCAAAATCACAACCATAGGAGCACTGAATTCACACTGAACTGGAAACCAGAATATCTTAAAAGTTTAGTGATACTGGAAGCGGAAGATAATCCAGCAAGAATCACAACTCAAGGTCTTAAGAGACTCACTGGAAGAGGACCATTGGGTTTCAAGAAACTCTATATGTGCCTATCCTCTCAGTGTCTCACCAGGAGTTCGTCACTTATCTGGACTAGTGCTGCAGTACACAGGGAAGAGCTCACCAGTTCCCTTGAAAGGGCTGTCTGGGAAGCTATAAACCACTCCTAGACAGCAACTCTCTGAAAGAGTAATTCAATTCACAAAGTATTTCAAAGACTGCCCTATGGTTTTTGAGTACTATCAGTGTGGCTAAAGAAAGCACGTCACACTAGAATTGTTTACATTTTTTTCTCCAAGTTTTAAAGGACTACTAAGTGAGAAGGTGAACAGCATCTTATCAAGACTCAAGAACAAGCTACGAGATAAGAAACAGTATTTGTACAAATGACTGAATCTGACTGTGGCAGAAGGTTAGCAGTTGCACACCATGATAGACCATGCCATTTCTTCCCCTCTCTAACCACCTGTGTGTGCATTCAGGATGCCACCTGGCAGACCATCACCAGCTGGAGAAGGACATTTCTGTATCCAGTCCTTTCTTGTACCAAAGGGAAAACATCTGCATTGACAGTGCAACCTGAAGCACGTTAGTTAGTCAGGTCAGAGCTCAGTTTTCTCAACTTGCCGTGTGAGTCTCCTCAGCAAATGGAAAAGTAAAGGTAAAACTGCCTGGAACCATTCGGCCTCCTAGTAAAACAGTGTTTATGAAAAAGACTTTAGCTCCTATATTCTTGAGTTGTGTATTTGTAAAAACATTCAGTTAATCAGCCCACAGAATTATCTATACTCTCTGGGGAAAATAAAAAAGTTACAATTACTGAATACATACAGGCACTGGAAGATTTAATTAATGGCCTGGAAGGACATGAAGAGTAGGCAGCAATACCTTTAACAAAATAACGTTTTTATTATTCAAGCAGAAGCCAGGGAATTTCAGGCGGATTCAACCAAGCAAGGTTGCTCAGCAGCGCAACAGCAGACAAAGCTTGATGCAGAAACAAAGTAAATAATCATAGAATCATAGAATGGCCTAAGCTGGAAGGGACCTTAGAGATCATTTTAATCCAGCCTCCCTGCCGCCAGGGACGCCACCTCTTGACTAGACCAGGCAACACATGGGATCGAACCCATGACCTTAGCGTTGTTAGCACTATGCTCAACTGGCTGAGCTAACCGGCCCCCTCAAAATACAAAAGCAAAGAGACTTGAGCAAAAGGTTTAGGTTAGGCGCTCCTTCAGGAAAAACTTCAGCTTCCCTGGAAGAGTTCAGTGAGGACCTCTGCTCCATCACAGCTTTAATCAACAAAATAAACGCCACCGACAAGACAGTTGACTACAAAGAAGAATAACTAACGCAAACAGCTGCTGTTGTGTAATAGCAGTGGCACAACCTCAGTCTGGAATACATTTTGCAGTATTGAAGTCATCACCTCTGAAAAAAAAGACACTGCAAAGGGGTAGAGTTCAGAGTCCGACAGACGGATGGAGAGGAGGATTTCCTAAGAGACTTACAAAGCAATAGTTACCCACAAAGGGAGAAGGACAGATGATTAGCAGTATAATACAAGATACAGTGTGTGGCAAAGTATACAAAAGAAAACATTTGATCATTTACATAACTTGCTTTATCGACACACAGTATCTCAAACTAAAGAACTTCAGGCTTCTCTGAAAGAGGCAACACCTTCATATAGACAAGAATTTCCAGAGCAATAAACATATAATGCTGAGAGAAAGGGACCTCTAATGTGACATCCAGATCACATCCAAATTCCAGACCCTCCAATAAAGCCATCTCCACAGCTCCCTGCAGGCAATTCCATGAAAGTTGCTCCTTTCTGCTCCAAGGATGGCTTCAGGCACATGCAGAATTCAATGGGCTACCTTTTACATATGCAAAAAGTGCCCCCAGTTGCATGAGTGTTTAGCAAAGGTCTTCCCTGCTGAAGTATTACAGTAGTTCCACCTGAAAAAAAGGGCTGAAGTCAAGTATTTTTTTTCCCTTGCAGGAGTTTCTAAAGAAGTGAGAGGCATCACAGCTCTCAAAGTGCTCCTTCCCCAGGATCTCGCAGCACCTTTCTCCCATGTGAAATGCAGAACTACAAGAGAGAGCAGCAAAGCAGTAGCAGCCATTCCCAAACCTCAGGTGTTGGATTTTTGGTTTTAACAGATCTATTGTATCTTGGGCCATGCCAAATGCCATCCAAGATACCATAAAATTTAAGAGCTTAATATAGATCTTGAACAATTGAAGATGAATCTGCAATTGTAACAAGTAGAGTAAACATCTGTGTTTATTTAGGCTAATACGATGGAGAAAAGAGTTTAATTTCATAACCACACTGTGAAGCATGTAGTGGAACTAATGGGCTTTTACAAGGGATTTTACAACCCCCAAAATACAAAACTCTGGGCTTTAAGAGACTTACACACACCCTGATCCATTAAATACTGCCCTCAATCACTCCCCACAGACTACTGGGTAAAGAGGGCAGTCCTAACAGAGCTCTTCGGAGGCAGTAATACAAATTAACAGAACAAAATTCATTAAAAATCATTAACGATGTACTAATGACATACTGGTTTAACGTAGCGGTGGTAGGTCAAATGACTGGGGACAGCAGTAGGATAAAGAAGTAACTAGAAGGAAATAAGCATCACCAAGCTACTCTCCATTTTGCCTTTCTCTGCTCCCTCAGAAAAAAACAGTGTATCAGGGAAATACTTAACAAGTGAAAAGATCTGCAAGACAAAAACGTAACAGTTGGAGCCAAACTTCACCATAAAAACTTCATATTCTCAAGTTCTCTCAGCAACACATCTTTAATAATTATCCAAAGACAAATCACCTCTTTCTGCACACAAGGGAAGGGACAGAAAGTGCCAGAAACAAGTCGGCTGCAGATAAAACAACTGTTACCTATTAGCCACACACATCATCAACCCAGCCTCACCAGAGCAGCGTAGCCTGTTTCAATCTCGTGCCAAACACAGGCAAGATGTACCGAAAATCTCTCGTGGAGCTGTGCGCTTTCATTTGGCACGTTTCATCGCAAGGAGTATTTCTCACCCTGGAAAGTCACCAAAGGTGTAAGGGAAGAGGGAACAGTGTGGTCTAAATTGGATGCTGTCATCCTGTCATCGGATTAGTTCAGCGAGTTAACACCTCAGGTGTTTGATTACCGCTACCTCCTCACCAAGGATTGCTGTTGGGAAATGGAAGGCAGCACGAAACTAACAGGAGATTGTGGTAGGTGTTCTGGAGTCCATAACGGATAAAAGTAGCGACTCAGTAGCGCAACTTTTAATGCCTCTGAAATCAATCTGCTCTGCACAACACTGCAATCAAGTACCACAAGACAAACAAACAACATCGAGGATAAAGTTTGTTTAGTCCGATGCTTCAAGTCATTTGGACGCTCAAACTTAAAAGGTGCCAGCTCCGGCGGCTGCCACGTGCTCCCTGCTCCTTTTGTATCTGCCAGTTCAAACATGAAGGAAGAAAAAGAATCATAATCCCTCTTGGCCTCTCTCAGAGAGCTGTCTCTTGGAGATACTACTGTAGTGACAGCAAATCACCAGCCAACTTGCCAAGTTTGGCGTAGACAGCTCTGGAGCCAGCACCAGAGAGGGTACTGTGCTTTTTAACAAAGCCGGGAAAGGCACCAGAGCGCCTATTGTGGCTACACCACCGGGCAAGATGACCGCGCTTCTCAGCGGAATCTGATCCAGCCTCCCTGTGCTTTACACAGGTGAAGACTACTCTTTGCACGGTATGTTTGCGCTTGCCAGCCCGAATTAGGAAAGAGGGCAAGCGCGGCAGCACATTCTGACAGGTTACACTCAGTGGTCTACAGAGAGCAGCAAAGATGGGCACCCCAGCATTTGGGAGACCGGCACAGTCTACATTTATGATCCATGCCATCTGGCATCAGAGGCAGTTTCTCTACATTTCAAGCCCCTAAGTATGCCAGCAAGGCAGTATTTTTTGAACACTACGTTAACACGACTTGTTACTGTATACACTGTGATAGAGAAGCTGAGGAAAAGTGTTATTTGGCAAAGAAAGTTTTAAAAAACAAAATACCAGAGGACATGATCTTACATAAAAATGTTAAACATTAGCCTTTTGATGTTTATCCTCCCTTCTTAGCAAGGAAAAGTCACGTCTGCCCACAGTTTCAGGCTGGAATTTTCAGAGAAAACCAAGGCAAGGGAGCAAATATTACTCTAACTAAATAGGAATCGAACCCTTCACTCCTCCTTTTGAAAATCCCTGCTTAAAGCTCTGCAGAAAAAGTAACCCTTGTGCTAGTGTTTAAGAGCATATGACCAAGCTAACAGCTATTTTAATTAAAAAGCACAGCCCTGCTGCCTGAAGAGCTTTTCTGCTCAAGACAAACATTTGGTTCCTAAGCTAGCTCCCAGTGCAGCAGTTATTTAGTGGAGACAGCCGTTAGCACACTGTGCTTCCCCCGAGACAAAGGTCACCTAGATTTTAAAATATACAGTTCACTGGAGCCCCCTTTTCAGGGGGAAACAAAGCCTAAATAAATACAACTGCCATGGGAGTCTCGTCTTCCCAGCCACAGGGGTAGAAATAATGAAAAAAAAAATAAAAAATGCAAGCTGGTCAAGCCTGGAACTGAGGCACTGTAACACAGATCTTTCAAAACTCACTTGAGCATGGACGTAGTGTGCATCTCCCAAACCCAGAGACTCGCCCCACAACCCCTGACGCAGCACTTCAGGAGGAAAATGTGCAAATGACATAACCCAATAGATGCCAAAAGTGTTGAATCTCTGCTGCGTGTCATTCCTGAAAGGTGATTGGAGCCAAACACAGCTTGATGACGATCTGAAACACTGCGAACTTTCTACAGTGAAGTAGGAGTCCTCCTCAGCCAAGAAAAACAACCATTTAGAGCATTTTATCTTATTAATTACTTTAGTACCCATATTCTCAAGTCATCTTTTCTTGACACTGAGCTGCATAAGTTAGATCAACAGAGCAAACAGGTGGATTTTTAAACAAAACCTTGTTTAAAAAATGAATTGTAGTCTGCAATGACTGAGCAGCCTTTAAATTTTCTGATGGTTTCATGGTGTCACCCTAACCTTCCACATGACTTTACAGCCCTGGACCGCCATCACTTCTTCTGCATCCGCTCACCCATGAGACCGCTCTGTACATTTTAATTCCTGGCCAGGATTTTTTACCAGATTAGTGAGTTGAAGTGGCACACTCCAAGAAATACCAGAGCCAGCACAGGGGAAGGAGGGGAAGAGTGGCTGGGAGTAGGGAGAGAGGGGAAAACACCTTCCTCCTCAGACCACAGCAAGTCCATCAGGCTGGTTTAACTACTGCAGGACAGCAGCATGAAGCAGAGAAAGATATTAGCCAGGATTTTTGGCTTATTTTGACTCTCATCACACTTAAAACGCATCACATTCTTGGGCCTGCCACGCATAGGAATAAACTTGAGTCTTTCATAAAAGCATCCTGTTCTATTTAAAAAAAAAAAAAAAAAAAAAAAAGGTGAGTTTCATTACACATCTGCAACTTTATGCCTTGAAAGGACTCAGCAAACACTGGTTCTGACAAAGGATTTTGCCTGAGACAAGATAAAGTAATCCTTAAACAAGCAAACAAAACCAGTTAACATTCAGCAACAGGAAAGAATCAGGGTAGTTCCACCAAAACACATCCAGGATTGACAAATTTGTAAGGCTGACCATCATTAAAACCCTATGAAATATGAGAACTTTGTAGGTGACAAAAACATTAGTGACAGTGAGAATTTCTCGTCATTGTTTCTGGAAGGCAAGATTTTTATCTTTCCGGAAAAAGCAGCAAAATGAGAAAGAGAAGGCGTGCACTTCAACAAAAAGGGAGCAGTGAGCTCTGTTTGAGGAGTAGGAAATTAGACCAAAAGCCAAGAGTCTCTCTCAAAAGCAAGATTCTAGTAGCAAGCAGAAAAAGTATTTTTACAAAAACGCAGTTATGTAGCCTAGTCTACCACCAGTCAGAGAATTACAGCAGGCAGACGGTTACCAAAAGGAATTGGGACAGATTCTGTTTCAGTAAAAGATGCTTCAATATTACTTTACAGAAAACTATTCTTCCCTGGATGCAGTAGAACCTGCATTTTTCTAGCATTTTTTTGATTTTTCTAGCAAGGAATGGGGCTGGTTTCTCTATGCCATGAAGCACAAAGTTTACTAACATGTCAGTTCATCAGCCACAGCACAAAGATTAAATAAAGACTAAAACTGCAAACAGACCAATTTAAACTTCTGCAAGATTACTTGACATGTAAGAATTTGAAAGAAGAGACTGCAGAGAACTGTTAGGAAGGCAGAATACTGAAGTACTTTTAGAAAATTTAATATCCTTTCATTTTTGGCTGATGTTTGCTTAAACACGTGTATTTGGGTCCTTTTTTTTTTTTTTTTTTTAAGCAGCACACAATGTCCTTGAACCTCAGGGTCTCATTGGAAACTTCCTGAAGTGTTCACTCTCACAGCCTGACACCATTGGGCTATAAGCATTTATCAGGACAGACTCTGAAAGAGTTGTTTACTCAGCTCTCCCCTCTTCACTTACCTTAGAGATGATTTACAATATTATAAACCATGTTTGTCCAAAGTATGGACCTGCACTTATACACCACTTCCTTATTGACGAGTAACTAATTTTTTATTACAGTTTACTCCTGTCAGCATCAGCGACAGCTGAATCTTGAAAAAAGTCATGATTCCAAACTATTCTAGCAGTCTTCCTTTTCTACTTTGCCCTGACTCAGTGTCACCCCCTCCTGTCTCCAAGCTGGACATGAACTGTTATCCTGCACCTTTGCGGTCTACGGCAACATAATGAAGATCTCAAACACAGCCCTCCCGTTGCCACTGCGAGCCTTCAGCCTCCAGCGATGCCGAGATGAGCACTTACACAGCAGAGGAGTGCCTATTGGTAAGGCATCCTCTGAACTCCTGAAGTTGCTCACGTTTAATTTGAACACTGAAACCGTTCATTTCGGACAAGACAGCCCCAAAGGTTCTAACGCTCAATGTTCAACCAGTCAAGCCACTGTCTCCTCGATGGCGAGACCAGTTTTAGTTCCAAACTGACCTGACTCTTGAAGTCTAGAAAGTCAATGAGAAAGTCTAGAAAGTCTTGAGAAGCCACCATCTAAAAACCACTGCTCTGCCAATAACCTTTCCACCCTCACAACGGACATTTTCAGAAAGTCCAGGCCACTAAATTGTTTTAGAAAGCCACGGGAACATAAGGCTTAGGGAGTTCCTCTCTCTTCACAGTCTCACCAGAGGGAAGCATCCTTTACACACGCAATGTTTTCTGGAGAGACTGCTCACACAGAAGGACAGCACAGGACTAGCCTACAACACGGCTCTACTGACTTTTCCCAATGTTATTCAGAGCTCATAAGAGGTTCGGAGAGCGAACCACCACAACTGCATCTCAGAGAACTTCAGTGGTTAATCAGAGAGACAATCTACCACAAAACCAAAACAGAATCACAGCTTCTTGCCACCAAAGTCTCCCCCAGGTGAGTTGCAGAAGTCATCCCTAGCTGACAGCTGCTACCCACCCAAATCCTGCAATGCAAGCTACGTTTACAATCCCTCTGCAAATCAGAATAACCCCTTGTAGGTTACGTACTCACACTATACACACTCGTGATCCACCATATCTTTTATGCCTCAGGAATAAGCCTTAGATTGATTTACTACTGACAGACGCTAGAAGCCATAACGAGGTTTATAATTTCTACAGCGTGAAGCAAGGGGTCACTGAAGGGTTGTTGGCTCCACACTCAAGCTCTCTTCATGTTTCACTTTGTGCAGGCTTTAAGGACATACAGAAAAAGAAGCAGTACATAAGCAAGGGTACTTGCTCATTGAAGGGAGGACTCATTGTCTCCTATTTACATCTAGTTTCAAAGAGCTATGCAAGCAGTGGTGCCTTTCACGCTTTTATGTGGTTTTAATTTCACTTAATATATAATTTTTTCAGTTAATGAAAGCTCTTAACTGGCAGCCTCCTTTGCCGCTAATGACAATGGTTTAGAACGAGAACAATGTTCTCAGAGAAAAAAAAGCTAGAACAACCTGAAAACTCAGGCCTCTCGTAGTCAAACTCCTCACAGTGCATTTGTCTTGAACTATCAATCACTACAGATATTCTGTTTTTTAAAAAAAAAATATTTTCTAGATACAGAGAAAAACATAGTAAAGGTTCTTCAGTACCTGAGAACGTAGTTCAAGCTCAGTTCCCAAACAAGTATCCCAATTCACTTGATGAAAGGGAAAATGCAAATTGAGCCCTTATCTCAGTTTTTCAGTTTTAGGGCTGCTTTTTCATCTTTGATTTTGAAAGAAGGTCAAAACTATATTCAGCTACAGAAGTGCACCAGCTAAAAGTGACTAGCATGACTCAAAAAAACCCTGCTCCAAAACCGGAGGTATCTGTTTATTTTTGAGGTATGGAGACATTTTGTGACTAGAGATGACACTGAATTTCCTGTAAGCTACTTCCTTACATCACGCATCACACTTTCTTGAAATTCACACTTGTTTTTCCCCAACAGACTCAAGAATAAAGCAGACTCATTTATGAAGCAAAAGGAGCTTTGCTAGTCAAAGAACTCCAGATAAAAATCAGTCACAGCGGGAAAATAATAGAAGCAAAACCACAAGCTTCCCTATACATACACTTCTCCTCTTGCCTCCCCTTCTACCACCTGTGCCTCCTTTCAGATTTGCCCTGTTCCTCAGCAGCACTGCCATTAACCGAGTATTCCAGGTTAGAAATATATGCAAATACATCAGCGAAGCACCACTACATGCATACCCCTGTAATAGCAAAGTCACGTTTTGCACTTTTGGAAAATACAGATCCCTTTACAAAGTAACCTACACAAGGAGAGGTGCAGCTCTGACAGTCACACTGGATCACGGCTTAGAAATGACAGCATCCGTCTGCGAGACTCAGGCATACAGAAGCCTGAAAGACTGCCTGGTGCGATGGAAAACTGCCCTCTGCTGTGGTGGCTTTGAAGCAAATAATTTTCTTTTAAGGTTTCCAGCAACATCTGCCCCCCAGACTGTGGCACAAAGCACAGACGTGAGCTGCATTCCGCTGTCGGCAACTCCAGTTGCACGCTGGGTGAAGGCCAGAAGATCTGCGTTTGTTTTCCGTAGTACGTACCTGTCCATTGCGGCGGGCAGCGGCAATTGTACGTGTTCACGCCGTCCACGCAGATACCTCCGTTTTGGCAGTTGTGATTTGGGCAGTCGTCAACATTGTGCCCACAGATGGTTCCCTCGAAACCTGGACAAATGAGAAACACAGCAGGCTGAAATGGGCTTCCAGCTTCTTTTGAAGGTAATTCACCCTTCATGTAGCTTCCCCTTCTTTTTTTCTTAAACACTTGGCCCATTAACCTAATCCTAATGAACACCAACCTAGCAGCTGACCAGAGACTTTGCTGATAGCACGCAGGTCAGATTACACAGTTAAAACACCATTTTCACAACCAAAAAGACAAGGGTATTTTTTTTTCTTTAAGTGACTAATGAGCACTGTCATTCAAAGCAAACAAAGCAAAGACCAAGACATTTATTCTACCATGAGGTAAGTTCGTCACTGCCCACCAAGCGGCAGTTAGAGCATCAGCCAGGACAAGATTTTCCCATGGCAAAAAAGTGCTTGGTGTTTCACTTCATGAATACCTCAGCATAGCTCATATGCCTTGACTACGTCAAAGAAAGATCTTCCGAGCTTTGGAAGTGAGGTTCCAAATTCCTGATCTGGCCCTCTTCAGTGTTAGGCAAGTCAGTCAATCAACAAATCAGCCACCACCCAAGTGATGCTTACACACTAAGCCCTGACTGAAAAGCAGAAGAAACCAGACACTCTTCCCCAATGAAAATCAAGGCTCCTAACCAATATAGCCACACCGGCAAAATATCCTTGCTAGATTTCCTTTTCCTTTCGGATAAGGAGAAGTGAAGACTTTGGGGAAAGGAGTTGTCAAACTTCATTAAATAAACCTGCCATTTCTGCTGGGTGAGAGAGCTATTTATCAAAGCACAAGTGGATGCATGCTAATGTGGATGAACTTAATTATTCCAGAACACACACGCTAATTTAAAACATCAGCTCTGCCTCTTCATTGCTTTGGAATGTAATATTAACATGACACAGTCCTCTCATCCAGAATTATGCTTTAACCCTTCTACTTTTGATGCCCTGTTCCAGACGCTTCCATAGCATCTGTGTCAAGTCACACAGACCCTCGAAGCAACATCTGGTCCGACACAGATCACGCTGTGTGGCAGATGAGACTGAAACCATAAAGCTCTGATGCAGCTTCTCCAGGCTACTGCTGCTTTCAAGAGACTCGAGATGCTTCCTACACATTCCCACCGCTCGAACTTCTCCAATACTACAGGCAAGAGTGAGAAGTGGAGTGCTGTTGCCAAGCTGTATCAAGTGCATCAGCATCTATCAGTAAGGAAGAACAGACTGAACATACTAAAAAAAAAACCCCAAAACCCTGCAATATTGCCCTGTCCCTTCAAAGCCCTTCCTACCTTCACCTAAGATCCTGAAAATTTCATGGCAGTAGAGGAGGTTAAAATGAAAAAGAAACGTAAAATGGTTAGCCTGAATCCTAATCATCACAGCAGTGTCACCCTGGCAAAAGCTGCTGAGGAATAAATACCAAGGAATGCAATTAGTATGAGATCACTACGTTTAAAAAACTGTATAAAACTACCATGCGTGATGAAAGGCCCAGCTGTAAAACACAGGGATATCCCATCCGCTTGCTTTTCAGCTCGAGAATCATCCCACTGACCACAGATTGCACTCATGTCAGCAATGTGATCAGCGTCAACACACCCAGAAGCACAAACGTAAAAGGTTTAAGTTTTCTTATCCTTTCGGCTCAGACAATATGAAGACCTACCATACTTTGCAGTAAACAAATCCCTGAGAACAGACATTTATTTAAAACTCTCTCACTGTACCACACACAAATTTAAAGCAGTCCAATGACATTGACTAGTAATAGAGCATAGAAGTCACCCTAATACTAAAACCTCACCAAGCCATTGCACATTTTTACATTTAACCAAATATACTAAGATCTAGGAGCTAGTCCTCAAGCATCTCATGCAAATGTAGGAAACCATTAATCCCACACTAAAAGCAGGAGGATACCACTAGTGACAGCAGAAGAGAAACAAAAGAGCATGAAAAAAAAAGAAAGCAACGTAGTAAAAAGTTTGAGAGAACTGACACAGAGCCAAGTGTGTTCAGTCAGAAGAAATCTCCAAGGGAAAAGGAATCATAAAGGGTCGAAATGGTGAAGTCAACACTACTTTGAGTGCACAGCTGAAAAATACAAGTTTCCTTTTTGGTAACTTCCCAATCTTCCCAACTCCCAAATTCCTTTTAAATTTTTCTCACTCTGAAGAACTTCGGCTTAGTTTCAGAACAGCTAAAAGTATAAATGCATGATTTCCATGTCCCACTTCCACCACAAGACTGCCATCTGCTTAATTTCTAAATAAAACTGTCCTAGTGGAGTTTAGCTTTTGTTCTTAAAATCCGTCCTTTAGAGTCAGTCGTTTGCACCAGCACACCTCTGTTTGAGCATGATAAGGATGAAGTTGCTCGGAGACGTGAGTTTTTCTTAAGCTGGGTCCCAGGATCTGATTTTGGCGTTACATAACCCGACTCTTTTCCAAAAGCCAAAAATTTGAGTTCACTGTTCTGATGTATTTGGACACCTGACACTGTTTCCTGTTCCCCCCTGTGCTGGGACTCACATGTTGTCCTTTCTGCCTCTAGAAGAACAGTTTGCAACACATATCCTGACTGTTGCTCTGTATTTCCAAGCATATCAAACTAAGGAATGGGAACCTCAAGGGAAAAAGTGTTCCCACTGCTAACAGCATGTTGTTCCTCCTCCAGTACACAGACGGATACAAGCAGATAACTTCACTCCTATGTCATTCGAAATCTCCACCCCATTCCAGAGCTCTGAATCCAGCTCCCTCCAAATCTTAATTTCTTAGCCTTATTTCAACGTAAAAATTACACCTCAGACCTTCTGCAGCACCCACTAGTTACAGGGACAGGAAACGATACCTGCATGAAAATGTCAAGTTATTGCCAGATTTAGGGCTGACAAGAAATTAGGGATCTCGACACCGAGTGCTAGAACTGACACACAGTATCATTTTAACACAGAAGCGAGGTTCTGCACACCAGGTGCCCAACAGCAGTTGTGTGCATGCAACCCCGACAGTTCTGCTTCTCGAAATAAATGCGAGAGAGCCAGCTGAGAGAGCCAGCTCACCCGGAGCGGAGGCACCCACGCCTGCCGCTGTGCAGAACCCCAGAGCCCCAGGGAAGCGGCTCACCTCTACAGCCCAGCAAGTGGGGTCTTCCCCACCGCGGAAAAGCCGGTTTGTCTGCTAGAGCCCACGGATGACGCTCCCAGCACGACGTTCCGCTAGGAACCGGCGTGAGGTTACTTCCTCTTCCCAGGAAGTGTTCCAGCTCTCATAATCAGCCCGCTCCAGCCTGACAGATCGCTTCCTGAACAAGCCCTTGGAATTCCCTAGGGTCCTTATCTTAGTTAATGGGTAATTATTTTGATGGATAACAATGAATAATCACTTTCCCAGCTAAGAACTTCCTCTATTGACTTGTTTAACATTCCATTAAAGGTTAGTTGCCAAATGAACTCCTTTTTTTGTCAAATATTTATAACTACGAGCTCATTCTTATATTTAAAGGAGTTGCTAATGCTTCAGGTTAAGTCTCTTTCACAGAAGCATTCGTTTTACCATGACTCTGTTATGACTGACCTAACATGCTCGCATGTCAGCACTCTTGTTTTTACCTAAATCAACAAAGTCCAGAGGAAAAACAATTACGCTACAAGGATAGAAAGCAAGAAGTTAACCTTCACACATATGTAGTATTGACAGTATATATATAACTTTTCACTTGCACTTGCCACCAAATAGTGACCTATTCTAACACATGACTTCATGAATTACCTAATGCAAGATTTGTTTGTGTAAATCCACAGGTGAAATGTGAATTTGAGAATTTAAAACAGCAGCTTGACTACGCTGGATAAACAGTGCTTCACTACTCTAGAAAAAGCTGCTCTAACACACAGTTACAGGATATAGGCTTTTTCTACGTTTTCAAGCTCTCATTCTCACATATCCACGTTTATAAGAAATGAAATTCACTCAGAAGCAAAGAAAACATTTCCAGGAAACAAACTTATTTCAGGCCAATCCAGGAGTAACCTAATTAAGCTTAAATTGCTGCTTGGGCACAAGCAGTTCCTTCAAAGCATTTTCACAGGTCACAAGATACAAAACCATACCAAAACCCATTCCAGCAGTTCAAGATGTAATTGCCTCCTGCCTCTATGGCTGTAACGAGGAGCTATGGTAACATCTTAAGGCCGTCCAGAAGGAAGGGAGAGAGCAATTCCATTTATAGTCACAGTATCATCGGCATTGCTCCAATTCAGAGAAGGATTCTAAAGAGGAATTTCTAGCCCATACTCTTGGCACTCTCTTCCAGATGAGCAGGCCTTGTTCACATCTTCCCTGGGCGTGACAGGCCACCATTTTTCTTGCCTCTCTGCTGACCTTTCCTTCCCAGATAAAACCTTTTCCAACACTTCAAAAGCTCTGCGCTGCATGCTGGGCTGTAGGGGGGAAGCAATAGCTGGGTGCCTTGCCCTTATCAGTTTAATGTAAGCACTTTGGCTTCTCCAAACTATTTTTTTTTTCCTTTTTTTGCCATTTTTCAAATGATTCGTTTTAAAACCCAAGTTGGCAAAACAACATGGCCAACTTAAACAAATACAGGAAATACAGAAGTGAAGGCTCTCAAAGCCACAGTAACTCACCCCCACTATACACGTTGTGTAACGAGTCCAAAAGAGCTGCTAATAATCCAAAACGTGTGTGAGCAGTGTGGGTGTGTAACTGTTACTACAGTAATCTCGTTCTCATTTCCTGACCGTAGTTTAGCCAGCCCACACGCTTGTCTAAGGGAAAATGTGCTCCTACCCAGTCTCGTGCCCCTGTAAGAGTCACAAAATCAAACTGTCTTATCAGCTTTAAAGGATCAAGTCCTTTAAACTTCATCTTCCCATCCTCTTCCCTCCCACCAAAGTGCTTCCGCACAAGACCCTAACCTCCTTGAACCAGCTAAACAGATCAGAAATTCAGTTTTCTTGAAGTCAGATCAAGCCTGTTAAAAGTTTACAATTTCAGTTTAGAAAGATGCAAAGTAGAAAAGCAACAAATTCACTGAAAGCAGCTGTTAGTTAAGACATCACATTTTCAGAGACCCCGTTCAAGCACTGTTTTTTCAAGCGTAGTTAGAAATGGCTGCTTTCACACAAAAATAAAGATGATACATTTCATTTTAAGATTGACTTTCTCGAATTCTTCAAAGTCACATGCTCGCTCAGCCAACCCAGAAAGTTGATGCAAAGGCTAAGGCTGGCAAAGTTAAGGTCATGAGCCAATACTTCAAGACAAAGGTCTCCAAAAAGAGAGAGTTCTAAACGCTCTTTCCGCACATACCCGTAACTCCAGATGATTCTCAGGAGAATGCAGTCACTCTGCATTCATCCTAGTCTATGGCAGCTATACCTTTCACATAAATAACAGAGAAATGCTTAGGGGAAGGGAGTTTACTTTTCCAGATTACCACACACCAAGTGTTCGTGTGCCAAACTGCAATACACTTAAGTAGGAAGTCTAGTCAAAAGCATTTCCAAACAATCAGTTTCCCATGGACAGAATTGCTTAGTAAAAAAAATATCAGTCTAAAAAAAACCCCAGCTGTGCTATACAGAAACATCTAGTGCTGCCCCGTAGTCAACATGAAAAGTGGATGGGGAGGAGCAGGACAAGATGAGACCACCAGGGTCCCAACTAGGTGACACACGGTCATTTGTAGGGATGGGTGCCTTGGTGGTGGGAGCCCAGCTTGACACACAAAACCAACACAGCCCATGATTCTGAGGAAGCACGTCACCCCTGCTGTGGATGAACTCGGGGCAGCTAACAGCATCAGCAAACAAACAAGCACCATTTCCCAGGACAAAAAGGGTGCAGCGGTGGAAATCTCCTACCATTTGGAGGAATTGGAGGAGAAAGTGGAAGGGAACAGAACCTAGTATGTTTTAGGGGTAAAGACTCAGAAGAAAACACGCTCCTCTTCTTTCAAGTACTGAAGTTAACCATGGCCTTTATCATGCAGAAACTCCATGAGAAGTCTTCAGAAGAACACAGGCAGGAAAGCAGCGAAAAAACTACACAAGAGCTTTAAAGCAGCATCATTTACCTGGCAGGCAGTTGCACTCAAAGCTGAAGTCACTTGTTTGATGACAAGTTCCTCCATTCATACAGGGCGACGGGGAACACGGCACATACACGCTCTCACAGCGGTGCCCTGTATAGCCTGGCTTGCACTGGCACCGGTACGAACCCGGCAGGTTGACACAGGTCCCGCCGTGCTGACACAGACCTGGCGTGGCACATTCATTCACATCTATCTCACACTTCTGGCCAGTGTAGCCAGCCAGACAGATGCAGGAGAACTTATTTCCAGATACAGTACATGTACTTCCATTGGCACAAGGCTGAGATGTGCAGGCATCTATCCACCGGCAATCCTTTCCTGTAGGATGAAGACAGAGTACTCCATTAATAACAAGTTATTTTTTGGCAAACAATATTTCCTTCACATGACCTCAATGTGATGGGTGTACTAAATCTTAAAATTATTAAAGGCAAATTTATGTCAGCATTTTACAGCATTTTTGGAAAAAAAAAAAATCAGTTTGCTGATTACAGTACAAAGTCATTTTATTTCCAGAGTAGCAGCAAGATGCCTATGTGTTTTATAAAAATAACCCGTGAACTGAAATCACGCTACACACTGACAGTCACTCCTCCTCTCTGTCCATTTAGACATGAAAGGAATGAGTTTCCACGTTTCCTCTCAGGCCGCCAATTACAGTTTTCCCATAGAAAGATTTTCCTGGCTAAATATATTTCAGTTTTTCTGGAAGGTAGACTGAACCCAAAGCGCAACATCCACTCCAGAGTAGCTTCTGCAGTCAGTTTTCCCATGTGGACAGCCCCACAAGAGCTAAATATCTTTCTGCTGACGTGTTAAGGGTAGGCAGCATGATTCCCTAGCCCTCCCTTGGCTTTTTTTGGTCATGAAGTCATTTAGACTTCTCGTTTCCTGTGCTGGAGGTAGTAAATTTGGGAGCATATTATGACTGCCCCAGAACATTCTAGGGGGACGTAATTCACAGAGAAGGGAGTCTGGAGGTACAAACACAGAACCCCACCTGTGTAACCCGGAGGACAGACACACTCGTACGTTTCCGGGCCATGGGGGTGACAAGTTCCTCCGTTCAGGCAGGGCTGGGACACGTAGCAGAGGTGCGACTCCGAGTATTGACAATCCTCTCCCGTGAACCCTGGAGCACATTTGCAGGTGGCCTTTCCTATCAGAGACGTCGTTTCACAGGTTCCCCCGTTCTTACAGGTATTGCTTTCGCACGGGTTTCTGTACTGGCAGTAGTCTCCAAGGAAGCCTTCCCGACACCTGCAACGGAGAAAAAATTACATGTGGCACATTGACCTGAATCCTCGCTGTCCTGGGAAGATAAGGGGAATGAAGTCCCACGACCAGCCAAAAAGTCCTGGAATTTGCCATAAATTAATGGCAGCACTCACAGACCTAAATGCTAACGTCAGAGATGTAACAAAGCTTCCTCTGGGATTGCCCCAAACGAGACCACTGAAAACTTCAGTTCAAATTGTGAAATCACTCGTTACAAAATAAATAAATAAATACGCATACAACCAGAGTTCATCAAATGCAGGCACGTATTCTTGCACTTCCCTTCAAAACTTCAGCGGAAGCCTAAATGTTAAAGAACTGCCAAGCTAATTCCTTGCGCTGATCCTCACTCAACAAAAACCCTTTTCAAAGAAAACCGAGCACTTTCAGTGACAGGTATTAACACCAGGTATTAGCCACCTTCCAGAATATTTACAAACTTTGTGCAAATGCTGTGTCTGAGGGCCTGAAGATCTATAGCAGACCTTTCTCCACAACGCTCCCATGAGACAGGAATACACTGTTATCCTCGTGTTGGTAAGTGCATCTGGGAGTGCGACACGCTGCTCCGCGCCGGGCTAGCAACTCGAGCGCTGCAGTCAGGTCTCCCACGCCCCTGGCCAGCACCCTAACGACAAGGTCACCGTTCCTCCGTCTCCCACAGAAAATGAGTACACACACACTATCTACAGCTAGGGTAATATTTTATACCAAGATCCGCGATTGCGGAATAATTGCGGTTATTTCTCTCTAACCTAAACTTATGTCAATACAGTCTGACTACACTTGTCAGCTGTAATCCATCTTTTAACTGGCCTTTGTACTAAGAATTTTCCATTTAACTTCTAGCAATACAAGACCCAGACAAGCAAGCCCATAAACCCCACCTTTGGGTCACCCACATTTGCTTCTTTCGGCAAGCAGAAAGCTGTAAGTGTATATGCTGGCCAAAAAAAGAAAAAAAAACAAAACAAAAAAAAAACCACAAAAACACCCCCCAACACAACATACAGAGGAGGACTGTCCATTTGCAGGTTTTTTTTCTACAGTGCACAGCTGCATGCTTTAACTGGTAACCTAAGATACACACAGCCTGAGAGAACATGTATTTCACTGCAAAAAAACTCAGAGGAGAACATTAGATATGCTTTGTTCCAGAACAGGACAGATGCAATTATTAAATAAATTAATTACTCAAATCCAAAGGGAGGAGATTCCAACAGCAAAAAAAATAGACAAAGTCCCTAGTTAGCCCCCAAACAAGAATGTAACAGTAAAAAGACTCACTCTTCCTTATGATGGATTGAAAAAAAACCCCACCAAAACAAAACAAAAATACAAAATGCCACAAAACAAACAAACCAACCCACATACCACACCTAACTGGAGAGGCCTTAAAATAGGATTAAAAAAAATAAATATAAGAACAGTCATGAAGCTCTGTTTTAAGCAAAATACAGGAATCTGCCTTTGTTCCTATGCCATGCAACACTTCCATCAATGAATAACAGTGACAAACATCAATGTTGTTCAAACACAGAGCTAAGAGAAGACAAGTTCTTCGCAGAGAGTGGTAACACAAATTGCTTAACAAGGCAGCACACAAAGGGTGCTTCAGCACTGGGAAGTCATGTGTCTAGAAACAGAACACAGAGAGCATCCTCCTCAAACCAGAAGACTGACCTGGGAAAGACAGACTTGCTCTGGTGGCCAGGAATACATTAGATGTACAAACAGCAAATACCAAGTAGGAACAGGTGAGATTATGCTACACCTGATACTTATGTGGTACAACCATTGCCAGACCATTACATCATTGCTGGTGTCTGCTCTTTAAGAAGGAAGAGCTGAAGTAAGTTCAAAGAAACCAACAGTAAAGATAAACAGAAAACTCCTGACACAACGACAAGCTCAGGTGGCTCAGTCTATTTACCAAAGGGAAAAGAAGAAGGGTATCCAAAAGCTCCAAGCACCCACAAAGAAACTCAGATTTAACAGTAGTTCCCAACCTGGAAGGTGCAGGGATAATAGCACCGAGAAGTTAAGAGTTCAAGAGGGATAAATTCACATCCGAAATAGGGTAATACCTATCTTCAGACATAAACTTGTGCACGGTCTCTCAGCAGCGGAGAGAAACAACTGGAACAACTCATTTAAGGTTGCACTGGAATTTCTCCATCACTCCTGCTTGTTTAAAAGAGCCCCAGGATTGGCTGTTTCAGAAAGAGCCTGCACGCTAGTTCAAACACAGCTATTCAGAGAGGTTATTATCCAAGTTACGCAAGGGGTCATTACTAGATGACCACAACTGTTTTTTCTCATGTTAAAATTTATTAACCAGCCTTAGCCATATGTCTAAAGCAGGAAAGGCATATAATAGATGTGCATAATTGTAATTTACCATTCCCCACGCCCAAATTAGGCTCCTTTCACCATACCTTAATACTTTCAACTTCATACCCAAGAACAGACATGAAAGAAGAGTTTTTGCAGGGCAAAGCAGGATGAATAAAGTCACAGAAAGCAAATCGTGAGACAATACCATTTGCAGAATATCCTCTGCCTCGTGTGCCACCCTCCGCGTAGCAGCTGAAGGCCGTCAGTCAGCGCGAGCGGTTGCCACCTCACACGAGAGGCAACCTTTGGGTATTCTGCGCCTAAACCACTGCAGTTCTGTAGAAGGCTTCCTTTAACATCCCAAATCCCTCCTTGGTATGGGTTAGAAATCAGTCCAAATGCCAGCAGGCTACAGCATGGCTTTGTAGGAGCTCGATCACACAGAAATCTGGCACCCAGCAAAGTCGGCCGTGCCAGAAGCTGGAAGACTGCTCGACTCCCACGACATTCAAGCCTGCACACGGTGCATTGGCTCGCTCCACTCAGAGACCGTCTGGATAACTACGGTTCAATCTTGTTCCTGGACATCTCTATGCAGCTGACGAACGTGTGAAGTCAAATTGAACTTGAGTCCCAGAAGGCTTAAAAGATTTCGTTACACGGGTTTCTTCTGGTTTCACCACTGCCAGTGATGGAGGGTTTGGGGCAGCTCGGTTGTCTTCAGCGTCAGCAGAACATCAAGCTCCTCAGAGTAACGGCGGCAGACGCAGACCATGCACTTGTAGTTCTCTTTCTCTTACAAAAGAAAGAGCAACAAACCTGAACTCCACAGAACCCCCACCTAGGGCATCTCATCAGGCAAACAAGAGGTCCTCCAAAGCCACCCACCGCTCCGACAAACACAAAATAAATCAAAACACACCTAAAAGAGAAGTCCCGAAGTGCTTTTTCACTGAAAGGCTGTGAAACAAACTAGAAGGTCTAGAGGAACATCTCGTGTTTTGTCCACAAGCAAATAAACCACCAAAATACACCTTCTCTCCCACCCTCCCAACACTCAGGGGTACATTTAACTGCTGCCCCTAGGGAACAGGGAGGATGGAGCCTAAATACTGAATAAGAGTATTGCTGGTATGACTTAAAAGGAAAGACTGTGCTCTACGAGGACACTCACAACCATCACCCACAAACGATCCAGCATTTTGTACACAAATGTTCTGGTACAAAGCTGAAAAGCGCTCCAAGACCAGGCTTGTTCTGCTATCTTCTGAGGTTAATCAGAAAAACACAAGGGGAGCACTCCAGCAGGGAACAGTAAAAGCTCTTTTAACTTCAGCTCTTTATATCTGGAAGGACAAAGTCTTACAGAATATGCCAGAGGGAAATGTGTCTGCCTGTGGAAAGATGGTGGGTCAGGTACACATGGCCTTCGTACCCATCATTTTGTTCTCCTCCTGGAGAAGTGCTCGGTCACACAGTTAGGCAAGTTTCCCCTTCAGCAATTCAGTACAATCCTTTTGGAATGCTAAAGAACAAAAACCCTACAGTTCAGATTTTCAGCCATGTCTCCTGTCATCAGCATTTCCAGGCACAAATACCAGTAATTTAGTTCCAAATGTTGGTGTAGACAAAACTGCAAATATTTGCCCCCAATTCATGTTGGGCACTGCTTTGTTTCTCTAAAAATAGAGGCAAACACTGAAAAAGCACAGTCTAAGTCCAGATTTCTTTAAAGGATATGATTATCCTCAACAGCAACTCCAGCTTCCCACCACCCCTGCTCTGCTCTCATCCCAACCTACTCTTTCAAGTTCTCTTTAGGAGAGGAGGAAAAAAAAAAAAGCCACTTGTCTACAGAACAGCTTAAAATTGTAGCAGCTTGTGTCAGCTCCAAATGACATGCTCAGAACAGGAAACCGAATCTTTTCCAAATAAAAGCCACTGTTTCTCCTCAGTTTTCCATCTAACGCTCAGAAACAGAAACAGGAAGATGAAGTTTGTTCTGGCACTTTCTGGAAGCACATGAGGTCTCTTAACCTACTTCAACAGGAATTTAATCTTTTAAGAACAAATTTCACATACAACTTAATTCAAATCATGATTTCTGAAAGCTTGAGAGTTTGAAATGGGAAAATGTCCTGTGGGCTGCATCAGCTATGCAGCTGCTTCTAATTAAAGCTTCTCCTTTACTCTCTCTGGGCTACTTTCCAGCACAAATACTTTAGTCAGAGCTCAGCCCATTCCCCCCCTCCCCTCTCCTTTTCAGCTCCAGCCTGCGTTTGCCTTAGCTCAGGCTCTCATGGAGCTAAACAAGAGACATAAAACCAAAATGAAGGTATTTATCTAAAGCTGAAGTATCCACAAATCCAGAGCCGCATTCAGTCTAGCTAGCTAGTACTACAAAATGAAAGCAGAAGACTCACAAAAGCTTTTGCCACAAAAGTACATTGAAGTTACCTCCCAATACTTAGTTCTTTCTGGCTTTCAAAAGACTTCTGGAAAATATGTCTGGCCTCTTGGAAAAAACTCCTCATCTGCCCTACTATATTTGCTTGGGCACATTCATAGGACAGTCTCTTCAAATGCACCTTATAGATTGCTTTAACCACTCTTCCAGATGTTTGATTTTCATGGGAGTTTCCTATTCAGGCTCAGGGATATCATCTGGAGATGCACAGAGGGAAGCAGATGGTTTTAATTTAAAACACGAAGGGAGGAATTTCCTAGTAGTCTCGCTTCTCTCCCCTCCTCAATCCAAGACTCCCTTCACTTTGAGTGGAAGATGCTTCAACAGAGGGGGAGGGGAAAAAAAAAAAAAAAAAGATTAAATGTAGTTTGATGACTAACGTGAGAAGGGTCTCAGCTTTTTTGCTACAGATTTTAACCAGGCTTCCCTCTGGCTCCCAGCTTCTGACTCCCACACCTACACCTCCTCTCAGGAGGGAGAACAGGATTCTCTGGTTAGCCTTACAAACGCTCCTTCCCATGTCTCAAGGCTCCCATTTATGCGTCATACTTTGAATGCAAACTATGGGATGGGACGGCCTCTCTGTTGTGCGTTTAAAGCAGTACACAGCTATTGTTCCCAGTCCACAGAAAGTGCTTTTACAGTCTGCCACCCCGCAGCCTACCATGGGGCAACAGCAACTCAGGTCTGAATGGGCAAGGTTTAGCTCAGCATTTTCTGACCATCAGGGCCCCAAGGAGCTTTTTTGGTCCGTACAGGTAAATTGCAATGGAAAATTTTGACTGAATGACTCAAATCACCACTCTGTTCCCAGATCTGAAGCTAAAAGCGTGTGTACTCTTCCCTTTTTCCCTCTGCCTGGGTCCCTAGGGTCTCCTTTAATGTCTGAAAGGAGACAGAAGGAAACAGGAAGAGGCAGCCCATTCTCAGAAAGGGACAGCTTTTCAACTTTTTCATTTAGCCTCTTCTGGAAAACTCTCAGACCTTATCCTGCTACAAGGTCTCCCCTGTGGGTATTCCCCATTCACTTGTCTAGAAGCGATTAGTCTCTCGAGACAGATCCTGAGAAGTTATCTGCTGCAGCCTCAGACGCAGTTCTGCAGTCTAGGACCTTGTCCTCAGTCCCAGAAGTCCTCTTAAATCTTAGCTAAAATTCATTTATCAAGATCCAACTGGAAAGAAAGGTAGGTCAAAAACCTGGCAAGGGGGCTGGAGTTACTGGAGGTTGGAACTGGGACAGAAGACCCTTTACTGCTGTTGCTGCTTTGAGTTCAGCAAGCTTTGAGGTCCTCCTGTTGCTACCCTGCAGACAGGAGGCAGAAACCTCTATCCTGCAAAGTGGAAGCGTGCACAAACTTCTGCACGTGGCGAGAAAAACACAGCTCGCTGAAGAGCCACAGAAGCACCGAAAGCTGCAGAGACCCCAACAGCTTCGGGCACAAAAGGATGTGCTGAAGGTGACTGTCCTTTTGACATCAGCTGACCTCAGTAGTCTCCACTTTTGACTAAGCACAGCAAAGAAGCCACGGTTGCCACTGTACTTTTTTTTTCTTCCCTTTTTTTTTACCATCAGGACCCAACGAAAAACACTACAGTCAAATCAGTCCTTTGGTTAATACATAGGTACCAATACCCCTTCTCAGCAAAAACATGCAATGGTCCTAAGGTCAAAAAATCCAACCTTAAAAACCTACAATACATGGGAAGCAGCAAAGCCCAGTTTCTTCCCTAAACCTTGGAGCACCCCAACTCCCTTCCTTTTTGACTTCTGCTTCTCTCCCTGGCACAGTCTTGCTTCTGCTCCCTGTCACCAGGGCACCGGGGAGAGAAGCTGGGAGAGGCCAGAGCTGCCGGGCACGGGGACACCAGTTGCGATGCCCTCCACTTCAGGGCCCTGCCCCACTCCAAGTACCAGCAGCAGAGCAGGCTCTGGCACTCATAAACCAGCGGACTGCCTTGCCAAAAATCTCTGCTCTGCTTGTCCTTGGAACAGGTTTCACACCTGCTCAGCCTGCCTGCAACTGCACAGAGACAGCAGGTTATGAGGACTGTCCCCCTGACTCTTCCTAGCACTTCTTGGCCAGTCATCTAGCAGCAAGAAGAGAAAAAGCGTTTTACTGTGATGTGCCCAGTTAGCATTAAGCAACAAGAAGCTGTTACCCTGCTGGACATGATTGCACACAAGAAGGCTCCTTCATGCTTAACACCTCAATGTGCAAAAGGCTGCTCAGAGATGCTGAGGGAAAAAAAACCCAAAAACCAAGAAACCACAACAGCAACCAAAAAAAAGCCAAACTCCAAACTGAAAATGCCTTTTGTCAAAGCAGAACCCAGAAAGCTTAGAATGACAGGTCCCCTTCATACTGCTACTGCAGATATGGCCATACTCTGTGGAGTAAGGTCTGCCTCCTCCCCACATCGGTCACTGCATGGGTGCAGAAAGAACTCTCAAACAACAACAAAAAAAATCTGACCTTGGAAGACGCAAACACAGGAATGTGTAATTTTCTAAATATAAAATCAAGGTCAAAGAAGGTCAGTAACTCTATCAAACAGTGCCACAAAACGACAGCCATAGGCCAGCAGCGTCACCAGGGGAACAGAGCTACTTAAAGGGCGCTCGCCAGAGTGATCTGATAAAGATCCAACTCCGATTTCCTTACAAGGGTCACAATCGCTGTTCCCATAACAGAAGCCAGATGCACCAGAATAAAGTTTTCTTAGCAGAAAACTAGCTGTCCCTTTTAATGGAGTAGATGCGACGGGATTTTCTGACAAAGAAAGCTGTTTCAGCTCGAAGCTCTCGCTGCTTTGCCAAATATCTCGACTAGATGCTTTGCCAAATATCTCGACTAGATGCTTTGCCAAATATCTTGATGCTTAACTTATCAGTGCTTACGTTACTCATGTCTTAATCATCACACAGGATTATCTCCAGCGCAGGTACTTACAGACAGCAAGATTAACTAGATGGACTGACCACCCTCTAGAACAAACAACTTGGCCGAGAGGAGGTACAGAAAGAGGAAGGGAGCCTGTTATAATAACTTATAGCCCAGCAGAGGAAGTACTGCAGCAAACCTGAAAAAAGTAGGAGGGGTGGAGATTGAGCTCATCAGTGAGTGATCCTGCAGAGCTAGAAGCCAAGCCACTCACTTTAGTAATAAGGTGAGTTTCCTGAACAAAACATTTCTACTCTTAGAGCCATCAAAATTTCAGAAAGTCATTTAGATTACTACACCAGATAGAAAGTTCCCCTATTCGGAGTTCCTCATAGTGGAGGAAAGAAAAAAATAAAAGAACAACAAAAAAAAAGAACGAAAACAGGATGCTAAGAATCAGGCTGCTAAAGGTAGTCTCCACAAATGAGGGGTTGGGGGTTTTTTCCTTCCTTTACAAAAAATGGAAAGAAAAGAAAAGAAAAGAAGAAAAGAAGAGTTCTTGAACCAGAAATAGAAAACAGATATATACTAATCTCTGTATATACTAATCTCTGTATGCAGGTCTCTGTTAGCCTTCCCAATCACTCCGGCACCTGCAAAGGAACTGAGCTGTTACTTGAAGTAGAGTTGGCTTAAGACCTGCAAGAAGCCTGCACAAAAAGGAAGAAGGCAACATTACAGTTAAAAATAACTCTGTGGGCTAAATAAAAAAAAATAATTTAAAAAATGCAAGAGTGGTCAAAGCTGTGACTGTGATAAGGGAAACGTGTCAAGATCTGGGCTGCGCTACAAATACTTCACAGAAGTTAATCAGATGAACCAACTAATTTTTTTATTTTTTTTTTTTTTTTCTCTTCACAGTGCAAGACACAGTTAAGGAGAACATGCAAGTCAGAGAAAACATCCTCAGGGAGGTACAAGCAGCACCAACATCAATGCCAGTCTTGTTTTATCCCCTTCATCCCGACCCACATGCTTTGGCTCCAGAATAACATGCGTAAGCACATGTCAAAAACCTACTAATACCACACAATTTCTTGTTTCAGTCTTAAAATACAGGTGAAAAGCATAAAAAGTTCCAGCTTTTTTTTTTTTCCCAGAAGGGCAGCTTGTTTCTGTTGACAGCAGTATAAAGGCATAGAAAGGAAAACACTAGGAAGTAGTAATTGTTAAAAATTTGAAAACAAAAACAGGGAATGAGAAGTTACATATTTGCCTTTCTAGGGCCCTTCTGCACATCAGGTATTGATTTGAAACTGAGAAAAATCTCAAATTAGATTATGACTTCCCCTCTGTGTGTCACAGGTGCGATTTTAGTACATCAAGCTTTACGTACCACATTAATAGAAAGAACTACAAGTTGTGGCTAGGGAAGATGCATGTGTAGAGAAGGGCTGAAGAGCTGTATGTTAGCCAAGCTAAGTAGTCAACAAGACAAAATTCACTAATATTTAAAAAATGTTGGCATTAAGAGCGATTTAGCATGCTAGAAAATGGTGCAACTTGCACTGATGAAATAAACAAGGTTTAAAAACCAATCCATTTTACTGCAGCTGCAGTGAATTAACCCTATCAAAAAAAGAGACTGTCTTTTTTGCAAAATATCCCTCAGTTTAAAAAACAAAAAACACCGAATACTGCCGTTGGAAAGGAGAACTGCATTTAAACAGATGTGGTATCATTCTCCAGACACCACGCGCTCCACTAAAGCTCCTGCTGATCAACTTTCCACACGGCAGCACCGACTACTGAAGGTGGATGTCGACACTTACCAAACTCAAATAAAAGACAAATGTGGGTGTTCATTTGGGGTTTTCTGTTAGTTTGTTTTTGCAACTCCCACATATTCCTTGCTCTCCAGCACGCAGAAGGGAACACTTTGGAGCGTCAAGTGGCTCCGAACAACCTGATAAAGATATTCAAACTGGGGCTGAAGCTCTATAAAGTAAGGCAAGCTATGAGATGGGAGAGCAAGTTCCAACTTAACCTGTGGGTCTGGAAGCAAGGTACAGTTTACCTCCATGATCGCTTTGGCCTCGCTTCCTAACCTACCGCAAAGGAATCAAACCGTCAAGATCCAAACCTGAACAAGAATTCCAGATTTCTTATGTTACAAAAAGCTAGCGCATTAAAAACTAACACGTTATCAAGAAACACCAACTGTGCTAAAACCATCATGCTGAATGCACACAAAATCTTAACAACTCACATTTCCTTTCTGGCTAGGACCCTGAAGGGAAAAAGACTGGTAATTAAATTGATTAGAAATGAAACCAACTTACTTGCAATATCCTGTACCGTTTTGATATGGAATGCACTTTCCCTCATTAACACACGGCCTGGAATCATCCATGCACTGCAAAGCTGAAAGACAAGAAAACAACAGTCAAATCAGTAGCCATACATGTCAAGTCAAAGCTTCGTTAGCATATTGTGGGGAATGAAAATCTTGAAGTAGAAAACTTTATACAACTGGAACAAAGACAAAGACACTATCACACAGTTTAATTTAATCTCCGGCAGCATCAAAAGACCCAGACTGAAAGAAGAGTCAAATACAGATTCGTTCAGCAGGCAACTAAATGTTTCCAGAATTTCTTTTAGGTAGATTTTCAAAGCAAAGCATGCAGCAATTTCAGCAAACTACAAAGACATTCGTGTCAGCACTTGTGTATTTTGGGTTAAGTGTCACCACTTAGTAGTTTTTCATGAAAATTTTGCACTAGAATTCTCTGAAATAAAAGGCAATTACTCCTAAGCCTTCTTTCACAATATTTTGTCTCAAATTCTTTCCATCTTTTATACCATCTCTAGGGACACCTGGCACTGAAATAGGGGAATCCATCCCTCACCTGCTGGACTTTTCTAGCAATCCAGAATTTGCTGCAACATCATCACTGCTGTGGCTGTCTGATTTCAGTTCGCATTGCGTTTGGGAAGATTTTCGCAAAGATTTTGGTATTTCTAAGGAGCAGATACTCTGTAGCTCAAGCCTGACATTTTCGGTATTATGTTTTTAGAAGGCATTAAGTATGATACGGTTCAGGACCGGCTGATTTTTATTCAAGTCTACTGGAAGTTCTAGAGAGGCCCCTTCGGATGGAAGCAACACACCAGCTCTAGCTCTGGTAAGTGCTCATCTCTTCACGGGGACCTGAAGCAGCACTCTGGGGCTATTTCTGAAGTGACCAGAAGAGTGAGAGCTACAGAAATCTTACAGAGCAGAGGGAACTCTAGAGCCACAAAAATTCAGCCATTCCATCTTTTGAATAGCACCAAACTAGTGGATAAAGCTCCAAGAATCAGAAGGCCTGGGTGCTATCCTAAACTTACCCACACGCCAAGAAGTCACAAGCTCCTCCCAGCCCCCATTTCTGACTCCTGGCCCCCGAACACACACACTTCGCGCTTTTTCGTATCTTATTTCAACAACCTGACGGCATTTGGGAAAGCATTTAGCGAATCTTCAAGTCACCTAGAGGCATCAATGACATCCAACTACCTAAAATACCTGCTGGCGTCCCAGGTGTTGTAGGGCAGGTTGCCTGTTATAAGAATGGTTTTCCTCTCCTGAACAGATATTAAATTTTCAATACAAATCCAGCAAGGGGCATCAGGGAAAACTGGTTCAAACCATCACCAAAGCTTATATGCTGGTTACTGAGGAACGGGGCTCAGAAACAGAAGAGTTAACACATCAGTCCCACTAAGGTCTCTCTGAAACCAGCCCAAATTCAGTCCAGCAATTAGACAACTTGGAACAGACTCCAGTCATTGCTATCCAGGGCTTGAAGTGTTATTTCTCAATAACCCTGGGTGACATAAAAAAGGTCACATGGACTACGAGGTACTATAGGAGCATTTCACACTTGCAATCCCTACAGAGGATACAGTTAAATTAATCCTAGCTGCCCAGGAAAATTACCAATATTTCCCACAATACGAGTATGCCTGTTTCTGTTAACTTGATATCTGAAAAAGGGGCACTCAGATTGCGCTGCTTCTGCAGAGCTCTCAGGAAATGAACAAAATTCCACTCTGAGCCCCTTTCAGATAACCCCTGAGGTCAGGGTTACTAAGCAACAGAAATATTAACACGGATTTTGCATGGCATTCCTCTCCACAGAGGTCAAAAACGCTTACACTGATTTGCACCTGTCTGACAATTTTTATCCCATTTAAACGCATCGCCCACGAGGCTTTGACTCCCAAACTTCATCTGCTTCTGTCTAACACTCCAGCAGCTTGTTTTCACAGCAAAGATTAGCTCCAGTTAGCACAGTTCAGTCACGCTGCGTTCAAGAGAAACTGCAAAAGGACCCGTAGGGATTCGGAATTCTCTTACCACCTACGCTACTCCAGGAAAATGAAGGTTAAAATCAGCCTCACCCCATTTCAGAGAACCGGGAAGGGAAGCAGACTTGGTATTCTCATCTCAGTACCTTGAATTTTTTCATTCTTTTCACACCGATCAAGCCAGTGAAGCAAATACTCAGAGGATTATTTCTTTTGTGCCCATGCTTTCAAACACAATTTTGTAATCTCTTCGAGTACCCACGTCCCCAGAGAGAACTGAGCAGCCAGTTGATTTTGTAACCCACATAGTAAAAGCTTAACTAGCACTTGGCCAAAAACACCTCCCAGCACAACCGCACGGAGGGGAAGAAGAGGGTGACGGCTTTCGGGGTCGCAGTAAGGAACCGAATCAGTGACTCCTGTTCAGCTTGTTGCGCGCCAAATACAGACACGGCAGAGAGGCTTTAGCAAAGTAATGATTAATTTTCTCCTGGCTTTTGACAAATTATTCCTGCCTTGAACTGCTGTTTAGCAGGTCATTAAACTACTGCTAGTCCTTAGAGTTCTTGAACAGAGACATACGGTATGTGGGGCAATGCAGGCAGCTAAAAATATAGTTTGTATATAGTAATTCAAAAGTGAAAGAAGCTAAGAAAACAAAAGCAAAAAGTCCCTTTTGTACTTTTTTGGCTTAAGATTAAAATAGGCTGAATAGAAATACATTGAAACGTAACCAAAGCTGAAGTGAATGTAAATGTAACCGTATGCTATATTAAAATGAGTATTAAAAAGTAACGTGACTCCTTCTCTTTAAAAAAGAAATCACAAGGGAAATTGAAGACTAGAGTTCTCACAGTAAAATCAGCATTTCTGTGCACAAAGCACGGTCTTCCTGTATTTCATGATACCTTTAACAATTTCACAACACAGGCAAAAATCAAGGCATTCAACATGACTCACTTCAAAAAAGATGCTTTCCTGCTACTCTGCCGTGTTGTGCTCAAGAGTTAACAGTATCAGGAACTTCACCTTCTGCCTCAGCCAGCCTAAAACATGTTTTGCTCCATCCATCGTGTTAACTGGAAATGCTTTGGGGTGTACAGCCCAAGAGAAGACACCCTTGCCTTGAGAATACAGCCAGTTTTCTACAAGGCGTAGATAGCAGCAGCATGAGGTCAAGGCTTTGAGTTCAACAGGTTGCTTTTGACAGTTTTCTGCTGTTCAAAAATCGAGCAACAGTGAATTACTTTTTGGCCTTTTGGACTCTCTCTAGCTTGCCAAAACCACCAAGACTATCAGAAGTTGGGTTAGCCCAGACAAAGCATAAGCAGTGGCGTTTCAAGTCCTCGTACTCCTGGGAGTGGAGGGCTCGCTCCAGTGTGCCAGCAGGTCTTCAAGGGGAAATCCTACAGCTTTTCTTTTTTTCTTTCCTTCTTAATGTATGAACTACCTCGTGACGTATTTTTTTTTAATCAGTCCTTTGGGGTATATTATGGAAATATTGGGAAGACATCCCACAATTATCGAAAGACTGGCTTTGTGAAAGAAGCACCCAATTTCTAGTGGGCATCATAGCCAAGTTTGAAAGTTCTCCGATGAGGGCTCCAAATGCATGCAAGAACAAATGTTAGCAGCTATCCCACTCAGCCTATAGCCCACACAAACCCTTGCACAGGCCTGCATTTAGAAACAAATCCTAACCTGACCTTTAACTAGCCTACTAGGACTATTTTCCAAGGCCAGAGGGAAAATCAGGTCGGCGCTGCTGTAAAAGGAGCACAAGCAGAAAGCTTTACTCACAGCAACACTATAGGAATTGCTGCAATTCTTAACATCCAAATCCACAAAAGCTCATACTTAACCAACCAAACTTCATCCAGATTTAATCTTTCTTTGGCTGAGGAGACAGTTAAAGCAAATCTCAGAGGGAAAAAAAAAAAAAAAAAAAGGAAAAAAGTTGTGTTTCTGCCTCATTGTTCTTTTAGAGTGTCAAGATGATCTGGTAGTTGTGATTTAGTTTCTATACTTATCTTCCCACTATAAATTCAGATGCTTCCTAGGCTAGAAAATTAAAAGAAACAGTGAAGGATTAAGACCAGAAACTGTGTCAGAGCTCAGCTTTTACGAGGGAAGACCGCTATAGGGAAATAGCCATAACCAGAGAAAATTAGGAAGGGCTTTGTTGTAAATACAAAAAGGAAAGTAATACCAATAAACTCACCCACAAGTTCAGAAAAAGTCAAGCAGAAATAAAAATGCAAAGTACGAGCTGCTGGTACGGCTGTCTCCTTGCGACGATGCTATATGGGTCTCTCTCTTCTCTCTATCCATAAATTTTCCATTAAGTTCATAGAAACTCAGTATCTTTTAAAGGACCTAGACCTCTGTCATATTTGGCTGAAACTTGCCCATAGGTTCAAAAACTCTCTTGTGGGAGAAGGTAGAAAACAACCTACCTGAACACAGAAGACAAGTCAGGCTAAAAGCCCCATTAGAGACTAGAAAGAAAACTAAAGGACAAAACAGGCTCCAATAATCTTTAAGTAGTCAGTGGATTTTGTGTCTTGGCTGACATTCCTGAGAAATAGCCTGTCATTTCAACTGAATTACCCATCATATATGAAGAAAAAGGAGGACTAAGGATCTAAAGCCCTCAGACAGCAGCAACAGAGGACACATGAAGAATCCATACGCGAGCTCAGGCTGCTTGCCAGAGGTGGATCAGCTCTGAACAGGATGACCATCAGCATGGCCAGAAACTCCAGCTATGCTACAAATCAAGGGGGCTCAAATTCCAGCTCCTGATTCTCTTCAGGAAAAACAGAGCATAAGGGGGAAAAAAAAAAAAAAAAAGAAAATACTGAAACATGAGGCGCGACTCTGGGAGAGGATTGGTCAGTCCTCAATGTGCAGAACGGGACAAAATTCTTCCACAGCACACGAACAGCTGCTGAAAAAAGCTGGTAAGGAATAAGCAGCAGTGCACACACAGACACAGAGATAACCAAATTTTGGAAGAAAACCACAAGGCAGTGATAACTAATTACACTATTTACTAACCTCAACAGATTACAGTGCCAGTCAGATTATGTACCATGGAAGAACCCACTAGTAAGTAAGGGCTAGCTGAAAATACAAAAATAGCTTTTCCTTCTTTTCTTAAGAACAGACTGCCCCATAGCAGCC
Organism: Apaloderma vittatum; assembly: GCF_000703405.1. Taxonomy (NCBI): domain Eukaryota; kingdom Metazoa; phylum Chordata; class Aves; order Trogoniformes; family Trogonidae; genus Apaloderma; species Apaloderma vittatum. Next base: position 50,375 of record NW_009705322.1, read on the forward strand.
ACATGGAGCAGGAGGAAGCAAACTAGTAAAAATCTTTACCGTGAAAAAGTGATAAAGCCTTATATTCACCTCAGATTTTGAAAACGTTAACGTTTGGGGAATTTAAACAAGCTTAACAGTTCGCACTTCACAGAGAGTGGTTGTTAAGGACAAAGCTTGTCTATGAGGCACAGACATCATCTGTAAAGTAAAAATGCTTTAATTGGATTATTAAGACATCTCTACTGTTTTTACACACAAAAGCCTGAAATCAATTGGATAATGCAAGGCTCATCAAGTGAGAAGCTGAGCAGAGCTCAGAAGAGTGTGAAGGGCACTCAGCCAATGTCCCGTACCTTTTGGGAGGGAAAACCCAATGTCTAAACTTCTTCACTAGCTTTTCTAGGCTTTGTAAGACAAGCATTAAAAAAAAAAAAAAGAAAAAACGAAAGTGGATTTTAGAAGAACAAGCCTATAAGAAGTAGTTTTGCTTTGGAAATTCATCAGGTTTATGTGAATTTTGAGAGTGCAAACAGCAAATCTGACACACAAAACTGCATGCCCTGCCATCATCTCTTTCAAATCTCTCCTCCAAATGTCTAAGAATTAGCAAAACCTACTAACTGGCCCTCCTAGGAACAGAGCCGGGAACCGTTGTGTAAATCCACACTTAAGAGTTGAAATCTTTGAGTCTTCAGGGTCTTATGCCTGGGAAGCTGCAGGAGGACTTATTTCTAGCAGTCGCAGCTAGATGCGGTTCACATGACACCATTCCTGTTGAAAACCTACCGATAAAAGCTCAAATTATAATATACACAGAATTCAGAATGAACTTGCCATACAATACGCAAGTCTGCCAGACACCATATTCTCTACTCGCTTACACAGCTACTGCTCCCTGCCGTCCTCTATTTTCAGTTTTTCAAACCAAGCCAAAATGCCTAAAATCCACAACTGCAATGTAAAGCAATGTTAAGAAAAAAAAAAAGGTTTTCAACACAAAAAAATGTAAGGAAGGTAATTAAAGAGCTGAAGAGGTACTGGTGTTTCCATGGCAATCTGGCAGTCAGGAGCCATGCTCTCGTCTTCTCCAAAGCCTTCGATCATTCTCCAGCACTAAATCTTTATTAACTTGAACAGTGAGCGTGTTTGCCTGCGCAGAGATGCGAGCCTGCGACTTGTGCTGAGCGGGGCTTCCGCGGCCGCCCAGGGTGATGTCAGCGAGACGAGATGAAGACTCGCCGCACGGAACAAACAGCAGACGCCCGTGCCATTTTGAGATACAAAGCTCTTTTTTCATCCTTGCAGCAGTCTAAAAAAAGGACATGTGCCCTAGGAACAAACTATTTTCTAAACAGAACGAAGGGTTATTTCTGCAGCTCTCAGATGACCGTGTTTAGAATGATACAAGCAGCGTTTCTTCTGGAGGGGCACTGAGAACTTGCCTTCAGTTGGCAAGATGATTTCAGAGTGAATTCATAGAAACTAAGACTGTAACTACAAAAAGACTTTTTAACACAGATGCCTGAGGAAGCTGGTTTTTTCCCCCAACACGGATGACATTTCCTTAAGGTGTCCCAAAGGAGGGGTGAGAATTGATAATTACTGTAGCATCTCTTGGCTTGGCAGTCATTAGCCAAGAGCACAAACTTAAAGGAAACGATGTTGCATCTGAAGTTACAGTGACTGGTTTTGCTGTTAAGTAAAGTTCTCAAGCCCAGAAGAAATAGGCCTGCAGAGTCCTCCCGCTGCTCCTTCACCTGCTCCTTGCCCCGGGTTCTAACGCCAGCCACGCGCTCCCTCTCACAGCACAGATACCTTTAGTGAAAACGGGAAGCTGAACAGGACCAGAGCACATGAAAGAGAAATATCCACTTATTGCAACAGCAGCAAGACATCTAGAATAAGGGAGGGAGGAAAAGAGCTGCAAAAGCTGACACAAAAGCCCAACCCATCCATTGTAAGAGATTCGGATGCCAAATGCCACCAGAGGCATAAGTTCTCTTTTCCCAAGGATTTGAGTCCTGAGAACGTCAGCAAGAGGAGCTTCACGGATTTCTAATCTGACTAAGTGATGCCTCGAGGGAAACGATGCAAGTTAGCCAGATTCTCATCACGGTCCCTTTTGAAAGTCTAAATCAGCATCTTTGATAAGAACAAATTCTGATAGGCAGTAACACCCTCCGAAGATCAAGTAAAACCTGCTCTTCTGTAAGCAAATCCACATCAAGCAGGCCAGCACCGTCAGCGTTACCTGAAGTCCTCAAAAGTTTTGCCATTTCAACAGTAAAGATCTCAAACAGCAGTCCACAGCAAGGCACTGCCTTTGTGCTACTCTGGATTAAAAAAAAAAAAATCTATTGCAGCCTCCCAGAAATACGGGCTGATGGCCAACAGCAACCTGGTGAAACTGGGCTTGGCAAAGCCGAAGTGCTAATAATGACCACGTGTAATTAGGGGAGGCTTTACTAGTGAGGATTCCTGTTTCGCCCATTGCTGTCTGATCAGAAGAGGAGCAAATCGTTCACAGCAATTACCAGGAGAGTATCCTCACCAAAAGCACAGGTGCTGCTGCCCCACCCCAGCTTACTGCAACTCCAACCGCAGCCTTTTGCAAAACTAAACAACGGCTCAACTGGAAAAGCAAGTTGCTGCACCATTGGGCTTGCATGATGAGGCAGAGTTGAGCAGTCCAAACCATAGCGCTTAGTGCATCCAGGAGCCTCCTATTTATTGACCAAGAGGGCTGACATCAGATACCTGCCCTCTCTTGCACAAGAGCATCAAGACAGTGATGAATGTGCACCTGAAAATACCCTTTCGATGACTTCATCTTTCCCTTTCCCATTAATTCAAGCCGCAGCTCCCACTCCCAAGAACCAGATGCAGGTCAGTATCTCATGAACCACAGGAGTCTTTTTTTTTCAGCCTAGATTTGTCATGTCTTGACAACCAGCCTTCGTTTGAAGGGATTTCACCCACAATGCCAAAAGCTTCTAAATCCTGGGAGGACCTCGACCAGCCCAGCAGGTATCCATACCCAGACAAGTGACAACCAATGATACCACAGTTTCTTCCTGTCAGGGAAGAAACTGGAAGGGCTAGCAATGAGGGGATAAGCTGCTGGTAAAAACCTATGGTTTAACTACATGGACATGACACTCAGTCTTTGCAAAAAAAAGAAAAAAAATTTAAAAATAGTATTTTGCTGTCTTACTGGACTGCATAAGCCATTTCCACAAATAACAGTCCTACTACGTACCACACCTCTACTCTACCAAGAAAACATATTTGTGAACTTGTAAGACACCTACTCTTGAAAGATCCTTTACTTTTCCAGCCCCTTTTGAGGAAACTGGGACAAAACACTTTGAGGAAACAGCTTTTTTGACTCTATCTTCTTGCAACATTTTCGTAAAACTATGTAGGCCAGATTTCGGAGGGAGTTACTAGGAGAAAAAGAAAAAACAAACCAAACCAAACAACCAACATTTCTCCTAGGAGAAAAACAATAATCATTTCAAAGTTGGAACAGATATTAACCCGACTAGTCTGCATCCAAGATGGTAGCAGTGGTCAAAATTCTGCAGATACCAGCTTCCGCTCCTAACCAGACCAAAGAACAAAAATTGCTCCATTTATTAGCGTCTCACTCAGTCACACACTAACCAACAGCCACTACCACTTTCTCCCATGGCTGTGCTGTTCCCAAGTCATCTGAAGAGCGATCCGGCCTCTCGGGAGCAAAAAAAGGAGGAGGAATGAGAAGTCACCTAAGTAATCAACGACTGCTCATCCTTCCTAGCTTTAACACCCCGTGAGGCCACACATGCTCTCCTCTCGGAGCAGGGAGAGGCACGAAACCCATCGGAACCCACCAGTTACGGCTGCGGACCGCGCTCCCCAGCCCGGCTGTAAAACATCCTGCAGATGCCAACGCGTAACAGGGAACGGTGACAAAAAGCAGCAGTTTCTTCAGATGCACACACATGGCTTCTTCACGCCCCAACTGATTAACGACCCGAGGAAGGGGATACGCAGGAATTCTTTCCGCGCG
>NW_009705323.1:0-7947 GCF_000703405.1 Apaloderma vittatum
GCTGCCCTGGCCCTCTGGGAGGGCTCAGCCGTGGGCTCGTGTTGGGCTGCTCTGAGATGCATCCGCCAGGGTCCGAGACAGTGGTTAAAGTGTTGTGGTGCGTTGTAAAATCCATGATCTGACGTGCCCGTTTGCTGCTGTGTGGTCCAACAGCCACTGCGAGGGAGGAGGTCTGTCTTCTCCGGCCTCTTCCAAGGCCCACGGCACTGTGCTAGCTGCCATGCTCTGGAAAGCAGATGGTTCGTCTCGTTCCAGCTGCTGTTCGGAGCAAAATGGGCCCAGAGAAAAGATTCCTCTGTCCTGAATACTGAAGTTGAACATCAGTGTGTGCTGGGCAAGAAGGGGATGTGTTGTCTTTCTGATCGAGCCAGGGCCTGGCAGTTGGCTTCCCCAGCGAATAGCGAGTGGCAGAATGGTTTCTCTGCAAGAAGAATATCTCATTTATTTTCTTTCATTTCTATTCAAGAGAGAGAATCTTGTTCACTCGCACGAGCTTCCTCTCAATCAGCCTTTCTTTTCAGGAGGGTGTTAGTTCTTCCTGTGGTTGGGCGCTGCGGAGGGTGATGGACGGCGGCACGGCAGCTGCCGGCTGGGTGCCTGGAGCTGCGGCCCTTCCCCACCTCCTTCTTGCTCTTGCAGACAAACAGAAGTGCCTCAGACTCGTTCAGGAGTCTTCTGCCGAGGCGGGCATTTGGGCTGCGATATGTGAACCAGGCTGGAGCGCTGGAGCTGTGGTTCAGGCGGGAGCCCAGAGGTGACGGGCAGACCCGGGCACTGGTTCTTTACAAGGGAGCGGTGCAGCCATGCCTGGGAGAAAAGACCCCAAAGACAGGGAGGGCGTCCGAGGGGTTTCTGCGCTGCTTCCCACATGGGAAATGTAGGAGCTGTGAGCTCAGCTTTTGCCTTTTGGGGGGAACTTATCACTGCCTTCCAACACCTGAAGGGAACCTACTGGGGAGGGTCTTTGTACAAGAGTGTCCAGAGACAGGACAAGGGAAATGGATTTAAATGGAAGGAGAAGGGGTTTAGGCTGGATCTTGGGAAGAAATTGTTGAGTGCGAGGGTGGCCAGACTCTGGACTAGATTGCCCAGAGAGGCTGTGGCTGCCCCCTCCCTGGAGATGTTCAAGGCCAGGTTGGATGAGGCTGTGAGCAACCTGGGCTGGTTCAGGGCGTCCCTGCCCATGGCAGGGCTGGGTCAGATGGTCTCTGAGCTCCCTTCCAACCTGAGACGCTCTAGGATTCTGTGGTTCCCTTAAAGATCTTGTTGATCCCGATGCAGGGCGAGAGGGGCTGTGCCACCCCCCGCTGGTGACAAGGAGGAAACGAAAGACTTGAAGTACCCCTTGAAAAAACAAGGTGGAGTCTTACTCTGGGCTTTAATTTGATTTGCATGAGTTTTTGTTGGGTCTTGGGGATTTTCCTCCGCAGAGAAGGCTTGCTTTGCTCTGCTTACTGTAGCCATTCAAATGTGTCGATTTGCAAATCACCATAATCTTTACGCTAAATATAGTGCTTTTGCTCACAGGAAGATCCATTATGAGTGTTTGTTTAAGCAGCTAGATAGCTTTATATAAATACATTTCAATTATAACTTTTGCGTATAGGAAACAGGATCCCATACCTTTACTAGCTTGTGATTATTTTTTATTCTTTTGATTAGTATCAAACTGCATTTGAATGAAGGCTGAAATTCAATTAAAATTAAAGCAAAAAAAGCACTTTAAATTGTGTCTTTATCACTTAAATAAATTTTGCTTGAATGTACTGGACACAGAAGACAAAAAGTAAATTTATCAGTATATATCTTTTGTATTTAAAGCTGACTGATCTTTTAAACAAAGGAAGATTTGGTGTGTATGAGTGGTTCTCATCACAATTCTCAAAGGTATTTAAGTGTCAGAAAATAAGCAAGCATCTAGTGAGATTTCAAAATTGCCAAAGCGGTTTAGGCATCTGCTTGGTTCCTCTTGATTTCAGCAGAGTCTGACATTTGCTCTCTCTCTTCATGTCTAGTCACCTTAATACATTTGAAAACCTGGCCCCAAATCCCTCAAGTTCTTAGAATAATGAGATCTCATTCCTTTCCCACCAGGGTTTTATTCATCGATTGGGGGAGGAAAACAAGCTTCCTTACTTCCTCAGTTCTCAAATCTCCTTTCAGCTTTAACTGAGTCAGTCCACATAATAGGGAAAATATTCCATATTTCTAGATAAATTGAAATGGAAAACAATCAGATAGGAAAGCTTTTCTATGCAGCAATAGCTGAAAAAAATTACTTGGAAGAATGTAAATACCAGCATTTGCTTCGTTGTGAAAAGTGGATATAATTTGCCCAGCAAGGGATGTGGCGGCTGTGACATAGTTGTAGTGTTTGAGTTGATTTTAAAAGCTAAGTCTGTTTTGCTTCTGATTCTGAGTGCCTGGATTCATGGCTGTTGGCAGAAGGGCCATTTACCTTTATACAGTTTATAAATGCTTGTAAATGTAGATGGCTGCTTCGGCTGTCATGCTGCAAACTGGGGTTAAACGGGCGTGTTTTTAGGATGGGAGATACCTTTGGTGTAACTGTAGTCTTGCTTGGGTGGAAGCACTGAAGACAGGATCCAGCTGTTGGTTTGCCGCGGCTCTGCGTGTCCGTCCGGGGTCACAGCTGGGAGGGGCAGTCGCTCCCTGAGGGCCCCCGGGTCCCCTCTGCGAGGAGGGGGCTGGCAGGGGCGGCCGTGCCAGGGGTGCTTTTGCTGCTCTGACCTGGGCTGGGCGCGTGGCCCGAGCCTGAGCCGTGCGGTTTTTTATTCAGGTGGTTCAGGTGTTGGGCACGGTGGCTCCAGCTGGGAGGGGCTGCCCTGGCCAAACGGGCTGCGAGGGCAGCTGGGGGCTGTGGGCAGAGGCCCGGGGGCTGTCAGGGGGCACTGTGCCCCCCAGATCTGCTGCAGCTTCTCTCCAGGGACGCTGAGGGACTCCCCAGGGGTGCTGGGCGTGAGCAGGGAGCTTGGTGGGGCAGCAGTTCTCTGGTTATTGGGCCACAAAAGCACGATGTGCAAGAGGCTTCCAGGAAGGGAGTCTTTGGCTCCTGAGGCAGTGGTTTCTGGCAAATACTGACCAGGATGTCTTGACTAGCAATTTCGTCTTCTTCTACCTAATGCAATTTCTGTTATTTCCCAAATCTGGCTACTGGTGTAGCGCTGCAGAGCTGCCTGGGAAGTAGCAGACTGTCTCCCCAGAATCAGGGCATAGAAATGGTGCTACCTCTGTCTCTCTCTCTCTGTCTCTCTGTCTCTCTGTGGTCATAGAAATATTGAAGCTGAATGCAGCAACATATTTTTCCGTAACTTTATTCTGGAAAACAGCTTAATTGAGCTAAGTATCTACCTCTCTGTTATTAAAGAACAAGGTACTGCAAACTGTCTGATAATGGGAGGCATTGGGCTGCTCTGCTCATACATGCTGCTGTTCCCAGTGCCCGCAGGCCAGCTGCTGCGTGGCTCTGGTTGCCGACATATTACCCAAGCGCGCGGTTCCAAATCTGCATCTTCTGGTGCTGAAATGTGTAGGGTGACCTCACTCATGGCCGTGTCTCCTGCCACAGCTCTGCCTCTGCTGCTCAAACCCAGCTCTTCCTAAGGCCAGTTTGTAATCCGGCTAGAGACACCAACTAGGTTGTGATCTTCTTTTTCTTCCCCTCTTTTCTGGGTCTCTTTCCTTGTTATTCCTTCCTTCAGGTTTGTTTGTAAGTGGAGCAGGGCTCTCGCCTAAGTCCTGACCGTGGGATTCTTGTAATGTCACAACGTTATGCCTCTGGGGAATGGTCTTTTTCATTATCTATGACCTTCTCTTTTCTTTGGCATTTTCATTGTTCCCTGATGTCTAGAATCAAACTAGAGAAACAGAAGTGGGCCAGATAGGATGGGGAATCGCTGTGCTGGTATCCTGCCCTCTCCCCATGGTGTTAAGATTGTGAATTGCAGCAGCCTCCTAACACGGGCACCGAGCTGCACATCTGGATCACATTGCAGAGCAGATAGCCACAAGCTGATGAAAAGTGAATATTTTTCTATGTAAAACTTAACTGGTTAAATCTCTGGACTTTATTAATTATTTTTGGAGCATCGCTGTGGATTTAGTGTGAGACCTTATATAGATGAACCATCTTTGTTCTTCATCTGGAAATGCAGAGCAGTAATTGATTTCCCCCCAAAGGGAAATTCCATGCTCAGACCCATTAATGCCTGCGTGGTGCACAGGACCGTGATGACAAACAGGCATCTACAGCGGGAGGATGCAGATCCCAAAATCAAGGATGACTCTCTCTGCATCCTCCTTTTGCCCATGCACTTTCTCTTCCATTTCCTTTCTAAATATAAAAAGTACCATTAAAAGTTGACAGGGTGCATCACCATCCCACTGCCAAAAAAATGTTTCCAATTCCTGAGCACCTAGAAAACTAGACTTGTAACAAGCACGTGGCTGGGGGCTGATGGGCAGGGTGCGTTCCTGGGGTGGTAAGTTAGAGCCACTGGCAGAACCTCGGGAGCAGAGTGTCAGGTTAGTGCCCGAGATGTGTCTGGTGGCAGCATAGAAGTGAATCTGCCCTGAGCCACCGAGTTTCGGCATTTGCCTTTGCAGGAAGCACACACGAATGCTTTCTGTTGCTGGAGGCCCAGTGCCGAGGGGCTGGGGCCTGTGCTGGGGGTCCCTTCCTCAGCTCGTGCCTCCATTTGTCCCGGGACCACTGGCGTGGTTCTTGGTAGGGTGGCAGTGACATTCCTGGCCTCAGGCTTAGTGGGGCCACACGTGGAGCAGCATCTCTTGAGTTAGGCCAGCATTGTCAGCTGAACAGCTGTTGGGCGGAGGAGAGGCATGTGGACAAACGGGAGCGGAAGGAACGGGGTTAAATCTGCGCAATCAGGCGATGGTTGGGAAGAGGCATTTTGGGCTGGCATCCTGGAGGCGGTTGCTGGAGTTGTCAAGTCCGTCTGTGCTATTGCTGGCAGGCAGCTGTGATTCCTTCAGTGTTTCTGTACTCCTGCAGTAGCTGAAGGGATGCTGAAGCAGGAGGTGGATTTTGTTTCGGCCACTTTTGAGGAGAAGAGGGGATCCGGAGAGGAGCACCGGGCAGCGAGGGTCAGAGTAGTGTCTTGCCACCCAGCAAGGCGGCGCTCTGCCCTGCTGCAGTTGATGCTGATGCTCCTTTTGCTGCGCGCGTGTTGAGGGTGTTGGTGCTGTGGGAACTGCTTGTGCTCCACGCAGACGTCTCCAGCACCCCCTGAGCAGTTTCTCCTTGCTTGCGCGGGCTGTCCCGCACTTGTCTTGGGTCTGTCCAGGCAGCTCTGCCTGGGCTGTGGCGTCCTTGAGGGTGTGAAGGAGCAGCCAGGGCTGGGCAGGGTGGTCAGGACGGGGAGCAGGGCCCTGCTCCGCGCCGAGGAATGGTGTTGCCAGCAGGAGCAGGGAGGTGATCATTCCCCTCTGCCCAGCTTTGGTGAGGCTGTAACACGAGTGCTGTGCGCAGTTTGGGGCCCCTCACCCCAAGAGGGACACGGAGGTGCTGGAGAGGGCACAGAGTCGGGCTGCCAGGCTGGGAAAGGGTTTGGAACATTTGTCCTACGAGGAGTGGCTGAGGGAGCTGGGGCTGTTCAGCTGGAGAAGAGGAGATTGAGGGGAGACCTTCTCGCTCTCTACAACTGCTTGAAAAGAGATTGTAGATAGCCAGGGGTTGGTCTGTTCTCCCCAGTGGTGAGTGATAGGAAAAGGGGAAATGGCCTTAAATTGCACCAGGGGAGGGTCAGGTTGAATTTTAGGAAGAATTTCTTTACTGAGAGGGTTGTCTGGCCCTGGAACATCCTGCCCAGGGAGGGGGCTGAGTCACATCCCTGGGATTGTTTAAGAGAAGGGTAGATGTTGCCTGAAGGACATAGTTTAGTGGTGTTAACAGGGCTGGGACAAAGGCTGGACTTGGTGATCTTGAAGGTCTCTTCCAGCCGAAACTGTTCTCTGATTCTCTGATTCTATGAGGGATCTGCTGTGCATCTGCTGTCCCCATGAACCCCCGCTCCTCTTGGCTCTTGCCTCACTGCGCTGTTGTCCGTGGGGCACGAAGGGGAGCAAACCTTGTCACTAAACGGCGAGTCTGTGGCTTTGCATGTTACGTTGTGGGTTCCTGTGGCGCTGCCGGCTCTTCACGTGCCTGCGTATCGCCGCGGACAGCCGGAGCGCGCGGGTCGGGTGCCGGCACAGCTGCAGTGGTGCTGCGTTACCGTAGGGTTTTGCCTGAGCTGAATAGCTCTGCTGAGGTGGAGCAATGTTGCAGGGGGTAGTGCACTAAAAAGGCTGTAGAGTTTTAAGTATGTGACCTGGCTTGTTTAAGGCATGGCTCCATGGCGCTGATTTTAGAAAAAAAGGTTTTGGGCTCGGTTCTGCAGATGAGCCATACAACGAGTGACTTTGGTTTGACTCAGGTTCACAGCCCAGCATTAATTTGTCTCATGCTTGGAAAGTTTTATTGTGGTGATATTTTCCCTCTGACTTCTTGCCACAGTCCCCTCAACATGTCAGAGAATTAGCACAGATGAACTTGTGCATCCCAGGTTTTGGGATTTGCAGGCTCCTCTGGAGAACTGGTTCTAAAAGTATTGAGTTTTCCCACAGAACGTTAGATTTCAGTGAAATCAAAATATTATGTGAAATAATACGTGGTAAAATTTTCTTTAGGAAGCCTTTGAAAAGAATTGGACATGTTTCTGTATGCTGTTCTGTAAGCAGTTCCCTGACCCTTGGCTGAGCTTAGGTTGGTTAAAGCTCTTCCCAGGACTTCCCTCAGCCAACTGCACCGTGTTTCTGCTGTGTCAGATACTTGCTCGAGTGCCTTGCCTAAAGCTGGCTACTGCAAGGTTTGATTAAAATAAACTCAGAAAAACTCAGCCAACCTGCAATCAAAGGTCTGAAAATCCGGACTGGAAATGTGTTTGAGATGGGTGTTTTCACACTGTAGCCTGTCCAAGTGTTGCCTGGCAGAACTGCAGTTCCCATAGTCTAGAAATTTAATAAAATAATGTGTTCAGCAAGTATAGATACACAACAGAATAAAAAGATAAAACCCCAGCAACTCACAACCAACCAGGTGAGCTTAAAGTAGGGTCTTCTGGGCACTCAGTCACCTCAGGAGAACAAGATTTAGTCTTTATCCAGACACAGAAGATTACACCAAGAACAAAGCTTGATTTCCCGGCAGGCAGCGTGGCAGCCGCACCGTTGTGCCGTACAGTAGTGGTCGCTGTCGGAGTGGTTTGATCTTTTCCCCCAGGTGTTGTGATTTCAGCAGGCGGATGGGTGACACCCCCTTAAAATGGGTTTGTGACACAGCACAACGTACCCGGCGTTGCAGTGAGACGTGGAGGGAAGCCCAGGCGGTGCAGTTCCCCGTCGCTGGGATGCTGTTGGACCGGCCAGCGCCAGGCCACATCACTACGTGTCTGTTGATGTGCCCGTGTCACAATGGTGCGCAACACATGTGCCTGCCCTCATGGTGCCAGTGCTTCGGCGCGGGGCAGAGGGTGGTGGCTGGCAGCCTGGGCTGGTTTCCATGGGCTGATCCAGCAATCCCAGTCTTGAGGAGAGGGGTGGAAGGACCATGTTTCGTGGTTTTTTGTGGCATGCCCTCATGTGCTCCAGCTTCTGGTGGGTGCTGCCCCGTTGTTCTTGATGGTTGCCTTGGGTCTCCTGTATTCCTCTTGTGCCTTCTTTCTTCATACCGGGGTGTTAACACTGTGTCTTGTGTGTTTTCCTGGGGTGTCATCGCTGCAGGCAAATCTGAAGAAGTTCATGGAGTACGTGCAGATGCTAAATGTGGAGAAGGTCTGCAGGCTGCTGGAGAAGGGACTGGACCCCAACTTCCATGATCCGGATACTGGAGGTGAGATCGGCTTTTCCAGGGGGGGGGGGGGCACAAAG
>NW_009705323.1:7978-13748 GCF_000703405.1 Apaloderma vittatum
GGGGAGGGTCACAAAGCAGGGTTGAGGGAGAAGGTGTCCAGGACACACAGTGGGAATTTGAGGGAGTGGTTGTTCTTGAGGGCCCCTAGCAAATGACACATTGTCTGAGATGGAAGGTTTGGAACAGAGGGATGCAAGCTGAAATTCTCAGTAGCGTGTCTCATGACGCTTGGGTCTTGGGAGCAGGAAGGTTCGAAGGGCTCTTGGGAGAAGATGGGGTGTGTGTGTGAAGGATGAGTGTGGGAGCGCAGCGTGATGTGAGAGCGGGGGGGCCACGTAGCTTTCCGTGGGTTCTGGGGAGGATGAGGCTGTCTCTGGGACCACAAAGTCGGTGAATGCAATTTGCTGCCTGTCCTGGTTTGAGCTCTTCATTAAGTAGTGAGAAGGTTTAAGAAGTATTTTGGGGTCAAGAAAATAAAATATTGGCGTCTGGTTTTCTTGGTTTTTTGTTTTTCTTCTTTATTTTTTGTTTCTTATCTATGTGAGCAAAATTCATCCCAGAGAAGTGTGGTGGCTCTAAGGTTGTCTGCAGGCTCCTGGCTCTAAGAAGTGAGAGCCCCACTCCAGCACCTTTTCCTTACTGATGGGGCAGTGAGGGATGACCTCTCCCCATTTCCCCGGCTGTGAAGTCTCGTAGTCATGCTCTAACAGAGGAGTTACAGGAGTTTTGTTGTTCTTGTTTAAAGTAATGCAGCTTATTAGTATTTATTATAGGCTTGGACTTCTGTGTGTGAATCATGGGCATGTTTCCAATCCCTGAGCAGACTTCAGTCTGATGAGTAATTTTCTGTGTTTCTGGTTCACTTGGACAGTTTTTCAGGTTGTTTCTGAAACGTTGGCTACCTCTGTACTTGGAAGTTCACTGTGTGGGCACCATTTTTCAGCGCTGAGATCAGGTGGCAGGTGTGATGCCATTCACACTATTAACCTCTCTTATCCTCTCAGATAACGCGGCTGCATCCGAACTGTGCTTTGGGAACGGCCTCTGCCAGCTCCTGAGCTGGGAAGGTGAAAGCTGGTGTAGCCAGACTCTGGCAAGAACCATGTGAACAGCGCTCAGGAACGTTTATGCTCTTTAATTTGCTGGTGTAGCCAATGTCTGACCCTGACAGTGTCCTGATGAACTGCCACTTGTATGAAAAATAGCTGATGGCATGCAAGTGTGATCACTGCCTGCCCCGGAGCATGTCCAAACAGCGCAGCTCCATGTGGTTTTCATTTTTGGCCGAGACCTTACAAACATTTTGAGGGATCTTTCCTTATGAAGAAGGCCCTTCACTCTCCTAAAGCTGATTCAGCTTTCCTGAGTTCATTATATCGTGGAGTGCGCTGTGCTGCTTGAAAAGATGCTGTGGGAGTTTTGGTACTGTTTGAACCCAGATGTTATTTCACAGAAGGGTGGAAGCTTACAGGAGCAGGCTCTTGAGTATTGAAGATAGAGGGCGAACAAGGAAAAACATCTGATCCAAATAGTCATTTGAATCTGGTTCAGAACCGAGGGCAGAACCAGAGTGGATGCTGTGAGAGGTGATTCTATGATTCTATGAAAATGGATGGTTGGGGCAGAAGGAGTCTTGGACACCTCACTTCTGGAGCCCTAATTCTTGTGCAAAACCACTTCATTATTGCTTGCTTTACAATATGTTTTGTGAACGTGGAAGAATGACAAAAGTGCTGTTGGGTATTCATGAATTCCTGGAATTTAAGAGCAGATGGAGCTATTGTACATTCGACCTGACCTCTTGCGGGATGCTCCTCACCCCCTGTGTGTGTGTGTTCACTAAACAAAGCTTAAACATGTTTTCCAGAAAGTCATCAATCTTGATTCAGGGAACAGAAGATCCGTGCCTTTCCTTCATTATTTGGTTATTCACCCTCACTGTTTAAAATTCGTATTGCATTTAGATTTGTGTGCTTCAGCTTCCAGCTGTCGTTATACTTTATCTTGTAGATTAAAGAGCACTTTAGTACCTGGTATGTCTTCACATGAAGGTATTTATACATGGTAATCAAGTCAACATTGAATCTTCCCTCCTTTAATTAAAGAAAGGCCCAGCTCCTCCAGTCTCCATTTGAAGGTATTTTCTCCAGATTTCCTGTCGTTTCTGTGGCTTGTGTGTCACTACTCCATTTTTAAGAGGCTCTTAAGGACGTGGGTAGCAGACAGCCTACTGCCGGCTCCTCCTGCAGGTCCTGGCTCTCCGGCCTCCCAGGGATGCCTGTGGGAGGACGAGGAAACCCCACTATGTCCTGCTGGGCGGAGGGTGGTGGGGGGGTGTGCTTCCCGTTCTGTCCCTGCTCCTGCCTTGTGTCCCCTCCGTCACCTGGGCTTTCTTGGCCCGCATTGACTGAATGAAGTGGAACCACTGAGCAGGTCCTTGCTTGGGAGCTTGTTTTCCTTGCCTTGACTTCCCAGACAAGTCTGGCCTGGAGGACGTGGAGCGTGGGGGGAGCGCGCTGCTCCCTGTGCCGCTGACCACAGGCTGGGGGTCGGGGGGTCTGGCTTGGCCCCGGGCAGGAGCACACCCAGCGCTGTGACCACCCGGGGCAGCGCAGCTCCTCCCCGATCCGGCGCCACACGTGTGCGTCATGGGGGGTTTCTGTGTCTGTCGTTCCCGGTTGCTCCAAGCCCTGGTTGCTCCAAGCACTTGTCCAAGCCTTGTGGCATCCACAGATGAGATCCGAGGTTTGTATTTACCTCAGGATAGTCGATGAGAATCTAGAACAGAGTCCCAACACCCTGAGGACCCTCTTGAACACCCGCTCCGAGGGCTGCCCTCCAGCTGGATTTCTGTCCCTTTGGACTGACATTTCAGCAGCCCATTTTCAGTGTTGTGTAGGACTCAGCCAAGCATGTGTTTTACATCCACACAGCTCTTGGCGTCAACCAGACTTGTAATTTGCCAAGGAAAGGAATTAAGTTTGAGTAGGAAGACCTATTTACTGTAAAGCTTGATTGGGTGATATTGATAATATAAATGTTCTCTAATGCTGTGTCAATTAAATTATAAATTTTCCCAGGATCAGGGTTACTTTTCTGAGTTGCCATTTCAAGGATTGTTTTACTTGCCCCTTTTTGAACATTGGCCTGACAGTGCTTTTCTTCTGGTCTTTTTGCATGCCCCAATATTTCAAAATTTATTAAAGTTTAACTTATTTTGGACCAGGAAGATCTTCAGGGAGAAGGAGGGTATATACAGCACTCACTAGATGTAAACAATTTGTTCAGTCTTTATTTGGAAATGGAAAGGAAGATAATGTATTCCCACTGCAGCAAAGTAAAAAATAAGTGATTGGTCATTTTGCTGTCTGTATTTATTAGCAGTTAGACAGTGTTAGCCTAATGACTTGCACGGGGGCTGGGAAGTCATTGTGGGATTATCAGATTTGAACATCATCAAACCCCCTCTCTGATAGTCCTTTGCCAAGCCAAGTGTGGATTTCTTGTCTCCTAGGTCATTTTCTCTTGTTATTATTCTTCATTTTCTAATTCTTTGTTCATATTGACCACCATCTATTTCATCATGCCTTGCTGCTGTCACTTCGCTGTTGACCCGGGAGAGGCATGTGGCCGCTGTTCCCCTCATTGGTTTACAGAGTTGTAGTTCTGCGTGACACAGAAATTGTTCTTCAAGACTTCCCAGTCGCATTTTACTTTTTAATTTTAAACCTCCCACATCTCCTGTGATTGATTACCTAATCTAATTTCCCTTGGTTAATTCCCTTAGGAGGCATTAAATATTCACCTGGCTGGTTGAGACTTTCTTCTTTCCAATCATCCCTGGCCGACTAGAAAGCAGTCAAGTATTTAGCAGATTTCCATTTATTACATTGAGATCCAGAGTAGCATTCCTTATGTTGGGGTGAAACAGTATCCATACAAAAGTAATCAGTTTGCTCCCTTTTAGAAAATGAAATGATGCTTTGTTGGATGTTGAATGGGATGCCAGCGTTTTCCTTCCGGTTGAGGTTCCCCTGAAAGTGCAGCTGTTAATTTATACAACTTGGAGACAAACAGAAGTTAATGTGCTTGGGTTTTCAGTTAGCTGTCTGCAAAAAAAATCTTATGAAGGACCTTTAAACTTATTACTTTAGACTCTAATCCACGTGAATTCAAAGTCCTGCTCTGAATAATCAGTGGCCGTACGATAGACGATGGGATTTTAATTTAAACTCTTTCTTTAGTCCTCCTTGCTCACTCAGTACTCTCATGGTTGTAACAGGCAGGCACCCTTAACGTTCTAAAATGTTGTAGTTGTAGATTTTAGTGCTGACAGTTATATCACAATTCTTATTACCAGTAAAAACAGTCCACGTCCTTTTTCTTGTTATCCACCCTCCTGGCAATTTGCACTGAGCAAAGAGGAAGAAGGAAAGAGTCTTCCTCACAGTCTTTGTCAAATGGGCTGAATCACTGCTGCCATTTATGCTGCGTTTCCCTCTTTGGAATAATTTCGCTCGTATTCTTAGTCTAACGTCTTGCTAATTGCTCTGCCTATTTCTGTAGTCAAGATCATTATTTCACCTCTGGTGAAACGTGGTTCCCTGAGAATTCTCCAGGGTGGGCCGGTGTTCCCCAAACCCAACCTTCTTGGTTTTACTCCCATCACATGGCTGGTGAGTCACTCCCCGTGTTTTTGCCCAATGCCTTCTCTTGCTTGTAGGACTGAAGGGACCTCTGGGATGAGCACGTTGTCCTTCAGCTTTCCTGCCATGTCCTTGTGCCCCATCCCTAGCAAATTTCTGCTCTTGAATTTCACAGCCTCATCCAGCGCTACAGAAAGATTGTGGGCTCTCCTCATCTCCCGTGTTCAGACATGGACATGCAGGTGCTGCTGCACGGCTCCCGTTCCGCTGGGCAGCTCTCCAGCCTGAGGTGAAAGGCACCCAGAGAGGTGTCAGCGGCCGGCCTCGAGGGCCTCGGACTGGGCACCTCGCTCTGGGGAGGCCGAGAAGCGGTGTGGACCTGGCAGGCTGGGAGGCTGGCGTGGCCGGGTGGGATGAGGTCCTCACTGCGGTGAGCTGCCCCCCACGTCACCGTTAGCTGTGGAGGCAGCTTACGTGGCCACACTTCGCGTGCAGGCCGAGCTCCGTCCTCTTGGGTTTGGCTTGAGTAAGAGTCCACTGTTTTTCTCTCCCACTTAAATAGAACAGTCTTTCTTCGTGATGCTTTTCCAGACCCGAGCCTCTGGTGAATCTTTGTATGAAATCTGAGCCGACTATCTCACTGAAAGCGAATAGAAATAGTAGAAAATAAAATACATATGTCTTTTTTTTTTTTTAAACTATATCACTTTTGGCTATAATAGTAATGAATACAGAGTTAGACTAGGAAAGGAAACCATCTCATCCTCCCTTCTCCCTCCCTCTTTGCTGTACGCATTGTGCTTTGTGTTGGACGTGGACGTTTCTGTAGTACCTGCTCCTCCCAGGCGGGTTCCTCGCAGAGGCACTGAGCACAGCTGGGACTCCTGGCCTGTTGCCTCTCTTGATGCTCTGCTCTCCGGCTTTCTCTGTCTCCCCTGTTCCCTCCCTGCAGATCCTTCTCCTTGGGCTGCCTTGAGGGCTGGCTCCTGGTTCTAGCTGTCCAGTTATCGTCCTGTAAGTGTTGCACAATGGCGCCGTGTGTGCTTCTGATCCATATCTTTCGCTTATCACCAGATCGCACTTCATATACAGGACTGGTTCCTTCCCTCCACAGCAAGGGAAGCCTCGTGCATCCAGCTTGGCTTGGCTCTTCCACTTGTGCAGCCGGGATGGATCCAGGCCC
>NW_009705323.1:13779-18452 GCF_000703405.1 Apaloderma vittatum
AAGAAACCATACTCCCTATGAAACTCCTCTTTGGCAGTCCTGTTTTCAAAGCACTTGTTTATTAAACTAGAACATCCTGAACTGATGGATTGCAGATAACGAGGAGGCAGGGACCCTCCCCAGCAGAGCGTAAGGGCGGTGTTATGGACTGCGTGGTCTCGTGACAGCCAGTCGTGCCGGTGCTGCGTGTGCGCGGCGCTGCGACGCTGCTGTGCCGCCGGTGCGCTGCCCGTCCCTCGGTGGAATGGGAGCAGCTCTGTCCTCTGGGGTCTCTTCGTGAGGCTGCAGCCTGATGAGTGTCACTGCCATTGCTGCTCGCTGCTTCTGCAGCGCTTGGGGGAAGTGGCCTTGCTGACAGCGGTGGGACCTTGCTGACAGCGGTGAGACCTCAGGCTCCTCAAACAAGGAATAGGCGCTCTGCTATGGTGTGGTCATCTCTAGCTCTGTTTACTGTTCTGTCACCTGTAAGGCTGCTTTGGATCTGTAGCTGAGACCCCGAGTTCGGAGGCATTGTGTGTGGTTGTGCTGCCTTTCTGGTGAGGGGGAGCTTGGGCAATGACGGCACACACAATTCGCATTGAGGAAAAGTTTCTGGAGTTTATCGTGGACATCTGGTTCCAAACTGCCTCCCTTCTGTTCCTCTGCAAGAAGACAAACTGATTATTTGCATACCTAATTATGCAATTAACCCAAGCTTTGGGGAAAAAAAATGGCTCATTTTTACGGAAAATGTTAGGTGATGTGCCTGCAAAGAGCTGAGCTGGCAGGCCGGGTTGGGGGCCCACCAAGTGTCCCTGCACTTGGCGTAGTGACAAACAGGGGCAGAAGGCTGGGGAAGGCAGCATCTTCAACCTGCACAATTGCAGTTGGACGGGGATATTTTAACAAGCCTTTGGAGTGCTCCTGTGTAAAATTACACTGATGTAATTTATGGTATGAATTTCAAAGGCTGCACAAAACTGTGTAGACAGTTAATATGAATATCTTAAAGCTGGTTTGGCATAGACTTAACAAATAGCTCTTCTGTCAAAATAAATATCTTTAGGCTATTTTTCTGTAGTTTAGCTTTTTTTTTTTCTTTTTTTAAACATCTGTACCATGTGAGAAAAAGCAAGATTAGAAAGGACACTTGCCTCTCTACCTCCCGGTGAAGGGCTCAGTGCTATCGGTGCTGCCTGTTTTGTGCTGGTGAGGGTTGCAGGATGGCAGCAGGGGCACACGAGGCACGAGTGCTGCATCTCTGGGGTCTGCTCCTCCAACCAGGGCCCTCTCCGTGTTTCCTATCAATGTTCTTTTTGCTGTTGTTAAGAGACCAATGCACTTCAATCTGAACTTTAGGGCATTGAGCTGAGAGAAAGCAAATTATTTTTCTCCGATTATTTGTTTTCCTCAATAAGTTTTTGTACTGCCCTCTATGGGGGTATGTTAAGCAATATGATTGACGTGGGTCAGTTTTGATCTTTTTTTGTACCATTGTCCTGGGAGAAAACATACACATACTTGCAGGACAGCATTTTATTCTGGTGAATGGTGAAATAAAAGTGTAATTGTTCTGTGTCCTTCCTGCTGTCTTTATGAGAGCTAAGCCAGGGGTGGTAGGTGGAAGAATATTTTGTCTTGTAGATTTCTATTCCAGAGGCTTAACCAAGTCTCAGACTGCAAGGCAGGAGGTCTGCTAAAATGAGCGTGTGCAGTCCCCAAGGCTAATCAAAGGAGGAGGTGGTTCACTTGCCCTGACTGGGGAGGACACCAGGACTTTGCTGCCAGACACAGGAAACCCAGAAACAGAGGGAGCTGCTGAGGACTGAAGCCAGTGAAGTCTTGTTGAAGGATGCCATCTCCTTGCCAGTCCCTGTGGAAGCATAGAAGGGGTGTAGAGAGAAAAGAGAGCACTAGTTTAGTACTTAATATCATCTTGTGGAATGGGGCAGACCCTCGGTGATCTGGACTTCAGTCATGCCCAGGCTGAGGCAGTGGGAGACCAGGCTTCTGTGCCTGCAGTTCTGGGCGGTACCTGACTGAGTTGTAGGAGCTGCCTTTTCCGTTGTGTTTGCTCGTAAAGCTTTCTTGCAGGGTGAGGGGAAGCCTTCCTGTTGAAGCACAGAAGCCTTCGATACGGTTATTGCAACTAAACCCATCCATGGATCTACAGGTCCCTGGGAATTACCCCCTGGGACCTCACCTTCCCTCCGGCTGCCCAGGGAGAGCCGTGGGTGTGACCAAGCTTCCCATGGCAAAGCCACGGCATGGTGGCCTGTGGTGCTGCAGCCTGCTCTCTGAGATGAGGAACAATGCTATGGATGGTTCTCCTCTCCTCTGGGAAGTTGAGGAGTGGCTGCAGACCAGGCTGCTGAGTGCTGCCTGCCTGCAGGGGACCGTCACAAGAGCCAGCGGGAGCCTGGACAGGCACCTGGCAGCAGCAGCAAGAATTGCTGCATGGCATCCCTGCCTCCAGCCAGCCAGCAGTCACAAAACCACCTTTTCCCACTGAATTCAGGAGACATTTAGGGATGCAAGCACAGATCGTGCCACCTGGCAGGCAGAGGTGGAAGAGCTCCTAACAGGTCTCGGCAGGCCAGGAGCGCTTGGCAAAGTGTAGGGAGCCTGTTTGCGCCTAAGCCTGTGGGGCAAGGAGGTTTTCTGCCGCTCTGAATGCCAGGTGGGCTGATGATGTGGCCAGTGTTAAATGCTGAACTAACCATGTCTTTGGCCCATCTCTTCCACCCATCTCAATATTTCAGCATAACAGCGAAAGCACAGATAGTTACCAGTAATAAATCCTCCTCCGGATGGACAGTGCCACAAACTTCCATAACCGTTCTCTATTCAGGAGCCTTCCCTCATTGCCCCATCTCCAGGAACCCAAAATCTTTTAGCTCTTGTGGTTTTGGTTTTTAGCTTTGGCCTTCTTCAGCTTCTTAGGGACTTTTTGAACATCCTTGTCCTGAGTCCTTCTGAAACAGTGCTCCTCTCCATCTTTGCCAGGACATGGCCCCCTGGCCCATCAGCCAGGACTCTCAGGTGTGGGAATCTCGCAAAATCTGAAACTAAAGAGGATACAGACACAGGGAGGAAACACTCTTCTTCCAGAAGGTCTTAGAGTTTTCTTGCCTACTGCCCTGTGTCTCCTCTAAGGACCCGCAGGAGTACTGTGTGTGGAGAGAGAAAAGGCCACTTTGCTGTCAAGCCTCCTCTCTCCCAGATACTTTGAAAACCTTAGTCTTTCCTTGGTTGGGAATACTTCTGGACAGAATTTTTAACTTGGAGCTTTGAGGTCTATCAGTAAATTGATGTGACTGTGGGCAGATTTCCAACTAAGATTTCAGGAGAAGGAATAAATAATCTATGGTATTTCCAGTGCTTGGTATTTAGCAAAGACTGAAAAATCTGCAGTACATAAGTGCTATTCTTAACTTCTCAGCCATCCTTTAGAAAATCACTGTATTAAATCTGTTCTTTTAAGCAGAGCAGCATCGCTATTAGCAATGCTCTTTCATCCCCTGTGTCTCTAGGGATGAGTCTACCAGGGAGATTGCAAATAGGCCTGACACCAAGTGCTCCTTTCTGTGTGGCCAGGTCTTCAACAGCTTGGATAATTACAAACACCATTTATTCTCCTTCCTCGTACAAAAGTGGAGGGGGGGACCGAAACCCTTGAGGTTTTAGGTCAGCCCTTCAGTAGCTAAAGCTTTCTTCTTCATCCATGCCTGTGCAACACAGATGTTCCCTTCAGCCCCGTCCGAAGGCAGCTTGTAACTGCTCTGCTGGTTTTTGAGGCAGTGGTGCAGTATTACTGTCTCTGAGACTTCGTGGCATAGATCCATAATAAAAATTATTCATCCTCTTCTCAATTTCTCTAACCTTTTCTTCTGCCTCTCTTGATCTGGGGAAAAAATATCCCTGAAGAAATTATTTGTGGGTCATTATCTGTGATTCTATTCCACGTAGGGAAATTAATAGTGTTATCTGCAGCCTGCTAGGTTTTCAAAAAAGCAGAGGTCTCCCCTTGCTCATGAACTGTTTCTTTTAAGGGAGAGAAGTCATGTAACCCTGCCTGAGGTTTAAATGCTAGCGATTCAGAAGGGGATATATCTGTGTTGTAGATGAGAAGGGTAATGCACGTTTGCCCAGTTCAGCTGCACCACCACAACACCTGCGCTCATCTTCGGCTTCTGTTTCCAGCTTGTGCTGTTCTTTCTCTTCCCAGGACACACAGCAGCCACGCGCCGGGACCCCTCGCCCAAGTTGTCCCCATTAGGAGGGAACTGTTTCCCTTCTGCTGTTAGCGCAGCCCGTTTGTATTTCTATCGTCAGTGCTAGGGTTGACAGGGAGGGTCGGTGCTGGGCTGGGGACTCGGGTGTTTGCAGCCCCCTCACACCAGGGTCCCCTCCCTCACACCTCATCTCTGCGGGTGTTGCGCGCTTGTCCTGCGCCGAGCTCTCCCGAGAGGAGCGGTTCCCTGGCGCGCCGGTAGTGCCTGCAGGGAGGTCCCTGAGGGCAAGCTGGGCCTCCTCTTTGGAACAACGTTCTTCTTCTGAGTTAAATCCAGTTAATGGATTTCAGACAACACTGGCTGCACCGTAAAATATTCTGAGCTTTGTGCAGCAGTCCTCACAGCAGAGCCAACAGAAGATATGGCATCGTCCAAGCCCCTTCAGCAAGAAGCCTGGGA
>NW_009705323.1:18483-20888 GCF_000703405.1 Apaloderma vittatum
TGCTTTTGGGGCTGGTTTTAGGCTGCACTGAGACAGCTGCGCTGCAGCGTGTGTTCCCCTTCCCCTGGCTCTGCTGGGGTGAGAAGGCGGGCAAGAGCTACATCTCAAACCACTGCAGCCCAATTTGCCATCGTTCACATTTCAGTGCTGCAGGGTTGCTGGGAAGATATTCTAGGAAAGATTAACAGCCTTTGAAAGGGATTAAAAGAAAAAACCCACTGTTGCTTCCTACAGGTACATTTTAAGGTTGCCAAAAAAATAATACTTGAGCAGTTGCTGTTATTCTAAAATTAGCCCCAAGCCTGAGTGATAGTTTAGCATGTAGAAAAGAGAAAGGCAATCCTCAGTATTTGACATAGGGTGGCAACTGGGGAACAGCAGGAGAATGAGAGGAAGTCATTGCATTTACAAAGAAGTATTCTTGGCGAGGTGCAGCAGTACGGACTGTGGCCCCATTTCGATGTGAGGACAGATAGCAGGAATAAGTAATTGGGGAGAAATACTTGCTGTGCATGACAGTGCTTTCTCAACCTTCTGCTTACTGTGAGGAAAAACCCCTCTGCCTGAAGTGCAGGGAGCTTTCTTCTGCCCTGGCTGCGCTGTACCCAGACTGTCTGTTACCTGGGGCATAATGCATTCAAGGTACATGTGTGCAATTTCTTGATTAACAAACCTGGATAACTCACATCCATATAAGATATATTTTCTGTTGCTTTAAATTTTAGTAGCTGAAAGTTATAGCTGAAAGCGCTGGTTCAGGCAGCAGCTGTGGTTAGGTGGGGGAGACACTGGGTGAAATTCCAATGGCTTGTGGTTTGTAAAGTTATCGTCCTGCCCAGTTTAAATCTGTTAATCTAGTTGCTTTAAACTTTTTTTTTTTTAAGCAAACTGGTGGCATCTCTCTGAATCGAATGTGCAACTGGCGATGAATGAAAAATCATTGAATCATAGAATGAGTTGGGCTGGAAGGCACCTTTAAAAGTCATCTAGTCCAACCCCCTGCAGGGAGCAGGGACATCTTTAACCAGATCAGGTTGCTCAGAGCTGCATCCAGCCTGACCTTGGATGTTCCCGGGGATGGAGCCTCCACCACCCCTCTGGGCAACCTGTGCCAGGGTCTCACCACCCTTATAGTGAAGACATTCCTCCTTACATCCAACCTACATCTCCCCTCTTTCAGTTTGAAACCGTCATCCCTTGTCCTATCCCTACATCTCCTGACCAAGAGCCCCTCCCCAGCTCTTCTGTGCCCCCCTTTAAGCCCTGGGAGGTCGCTATAAGGTCTCCCCTTCAGGAGCCTTCTCTTCTCCAGGCTGAACCACCCCAACTCTCTCAGCCTGTCCTCCTAGGAGAGGTGCTCCAGCCCTCTGACCATCTTGGTAGCCCTCCTCTGAACTCGCTCCCACAGCTCCATGTCCTTGTTGTCCTGAGAGTCCCAGAGCTGGACACAGTGCTCCAGGTGAGGTCTCACCAGTGCAGAGCAGAGGAGCACAATCACCTTCCTTGCCCTGCTGACCTCGCTGCTCTGGATGCAGCCCAGGCCTTCTGGGCTGCTGCCGTGCATTGTTGACTCATGTCCAGAGCCAACAAATCGTATGTTTGCAGTCATCAGAAATTGTAGATGAAATGTCATCACGTAATGTTTTCGCCTAGAGCCGAAGCACTACCGGAGGTTCTACTTACAGGTGGTATTTGTCATAGGCAGATGTTTTCTGCTATTGTGAGCCGTAGGTTGGGACAGGAACACTGTAGACAGAACCCTCCCCTCCAGTAGCTTGCATGAAAACTTCCACGTCAAGCCTGTTGTCATCTCAGCTTACTCAGAGATTATCCCTTTTCCTAAACGATAAAGTAAGTCCTGGGGAAATAAAGATTTTTAAGTTTCGCTTGGTTGGTTGGTTTTTTTTAAATTCTGGTATCAGAGTGGAGAGTTGGTTTGTGCTCGTGTTGGAGTGCTCTCTGGGGTTTCTCACCTTCCCCTGCCACGTGAATTCCAGTTCTCATGACAGTCGTGGTGCGAGGAGCCTCCGCAGTTTGTTTTTCTGCAAGGCTGTAGAAGAGCATCCACGTCGCGTGACACAGTGACTGTCCTCCCAAGTTGTCTCTTTGCTGCCGGCTTCTGGGTGGTGTGCGGATAACACCTGACCCGGAGCTGAGACGCTGCGCTTGGCAGGATCAGGAGATCTCGGTTGGGTTCTGGGTACGAGAGCTAGGGCATTTTATTCCACAACGGAGCCTTGTTTGGATTCATTCCTTTCACAAAAGCAGCCAGCCTGAGGATTGCCAGAATACCTTGTTTGCAATTAAAACATTAGCGATGCTTTTCATCCTAAGCTGCTTTAAGCAGAATGAAGAGAAAACGTAGTTACAAGACAAAACCAGAGAGTAAGTGCTCCTTTAAGTGG
>NW_009705323.1:20927-21229 GCF_000703405.1 Apaloderma vittatum
GGCTGCCGCAGCAGGTTGCTCTTGGTGAGGTCCTGTGCTGCTCTTGCCCGTGAGGCTGCAGGGTTGCAAGGGTGCCCTCTGCACAAAGAATTCCTCTGGGAAGCTGCTCCAGCCCCTGCTTCTGCTTCCCTACAACCCACTGATTAAAGGAACATCCCACTATTGGTGTTTTACACGCAGACCGTGCCACCTGCCCGGCCCCAGGCTTGTGGTCCGCTGAGCGTCGGTGATGCTCCCACGCCCAGCTCCCATCTGCTGGCCCCAATCTCCTGTTACAGATCTCAGTGGCAGGATTCCCTCTC
>NW_009705323.1:21351-21701 GCF_000703405.1 Apaloderma vittatum
AGGAATAATGGGTTTAAGTTAGAACATAGGAAGTTCCACCTCAATGTGAGGAGAAACTTACGTACTCTGAGGGTGCCGCAGCCCTGGCCCAGGCTGCCCAGAGAGGGTGTGGAGTCTCCTGCTCTGGAGACTTTCAAACCAGCTTGAACGCGTTCCTGTGGGGTTGCCCTGGGTGACCCTGCTCTGACAGGGGGTTGGACCAGATGAACTCTAGAGGTCCCTTCCAACCCCTGACATTCTGTGATTCTGTGATTCTATGATTCTGTGTTTCTATGACTGAGGAGCACAGGGGCAGACCCTCACTCAGCAGCCCAAGGCAGGGTCCCACCAGCTGCTGCTTCTTGGCCCCT
>NW_009705323.1:21732-22747 GCF_000703405.1 Apaloderma vittatum
TCGGTTCCTTGCAATGTGCGACGTGGTTCTCGTTTGCTGCAAGGAGCCTCGTGCACTTATTAGTTAATTACTTTAAGCATATATTTGGGTATGCACATTTCCAAGAATTAGCGGAGTGTAGTCACTAAATCCTAGATTAGATTGTGATTAGATTAGATTTAGTGAACAAATGGCCAGCTGCAGTTCATTCAGTGCATCTTGAAATGCCCTATGTGGACCTTTCTCACTCTTCGGGCGTCAAGATAACGTGATGGACTTTTCAGCTGAATTTGGTATATTAGTAACTGAGACTAAATGAAGATTTGAAGCCTTGTTTTCTGTATCTTTTATCTCTTTGAAAAGTTTGTCATGTTCAAACTGAGATATTGAAAAACGACTGGCAATGTCATGGCCTGTGGAAATGGCAGTAAATGCCTGGAGCAGGGACTGGTGAGGACGCTCCAGTACACCCTAAAGTTTGTACCAGTCCGAGTTCTCATCACACTGCAAGGGCCAAATGTTTGCTCTCAAAGTAATTAAAAATAACCATAAATAAGGGAGAGACTTTTTAGAAGTGGTGGTGAAGAAGCAGTAACTGAAAGTCCGTAATAACAGCAGAACTTAAAGCAGTGGTAGTTGGCCCAGGAGATAAGTGATGGTCCCTAAAAGACCAGAACTTTGCTCGCCTCTCCTCTCTGGCTTCCCTTTGCCCTTGACTGGAGGTGGCCCTGGCTCCAGAGCCGGGAGCTGCAGGGCAGGTGGGTTTGGTGTGGTGGAGAGGAGGAGAAAGGCCCTCCTGCCCCAGGAGCCCACCCGCGGTCACCTGCTCTTCTCCCTTGGTGTGCGGTGGGTGTGTGAATGGGGAATCCCATCCCCATCTTGCTTCGATGCCAGAGTGGGCTGTGCTTCCCAAAACAGCTGCCCAGCTCTCCTGAGCCACAGAGACCTCAGCGGTGTGTCTGCGGGCTCCTCCGGGAGAGCCTCCCCCAGCGCCCCGTCGGCAGCGCACCCACCGACCGTGGGTCCTGCGGAGCGG
>NW_009705323.1:22778-23914 GCF_000703405.1 Apaloderma vittatum
AGCTGCGTCCGGCACTGCTGCTCTCTGCGGCTGCACCCGCCGCTACCAATAGCCCCCGCCCAGCTCTCGCCTCCACAGCTGCTGCTGAGCTAGGGAAATATTCCCACTGCTTTTCCCTGGTGAAGCCGCCAGTCATGTGGATGCCGTGATGTTCCGGTGTAATACGCACATTGTTATGGCAGTAGTTACCTTCGTGCCTAAAATGCATCCCTTATGCTCCGTCTGTAACGCGTTGCAGCTGCCCTCTGCTAAAGTTGACACTGGGCAGTGAATGCACGAAGCCGTTTGATTCATTGTACCATTGACTTTGCCATATATAACAAAATAGTGTATGCCTGGGAAATTTCTTAGAGATTACTTCCCATTTTCTTCCAGCTTGTTCAGAATGATTGACAGTTTTGAGCTGAGGACGGGCCATTAGAAGACCCAGCTGTAACTTTCTCATTTACTGGTGATTCCTCTTACTGGTGAACCCAGTTTCAATCCTCTTGACAGCAGTCTTTAGTAATCTTAATTTTTTATATTGGTGTCTTGTAGCACAAAACCCAGAGGGTTTTAGCAAAGCCACAGAACCTTGTCTGACCTCCACCTATCTTATTTAAAAATTTGGCTAACAGTAACGCTCTAAAATGAAAATTTATGTTCTTTTTTATTTGTACCTTAAACCATTTTACTATTCTCTTTTAAACAGTTATTTCTCCTAAGTCAAGAGATTTTAATTTATGTGCAAATTAGATACCTTTCTAAATAATACACAGCTGTATTTCTAGTTGATGGCGTCTTATTTTAGCTGGTGTCCACATTGCTTCATTTGTGGCATGGAGGATTTGGATAGAAAGACCTAGGGATTTGTTTGAAAAGGAAAGCGTACCTTTTTTTTTTTTCCTTAAATATTGCACTCTGAAGAAAACAAATTTATTTAATTATAATCAAAATGTTCAGAAAAATGTTCTGTCTCATTTTATGACTGGAATGGGTTGCCCAGAGAAGCTGTGGATGCCTCCTCCCTGGAAGTGCCCAAGGCCACTCGGAAGGGGCTTGGAGCAGCCTGGTCCAGCGGGAGGTGTCCCTGTTCACGGCAGGGGTCTGGGACAAGATGAACTTTAAGGTCCCTTCCAACTCAGACTATTCTATGA
>NW_009705324.1:0-6233 GCF_000703405.1 Apaloderma vittatum
CCCTTCCAACCCTGACAGTTCCATGATTCTACGATTCTCTGTGTCCTTTTCATTTCCATATCTTTATGGGACTTCTAGGTATGTTGGTCAGATTGTCTGAGCAAACAAGGAGGGAACTGACTTACCAGATACAAAATGGAAAAGTGGAGAGAATTGTGATCTGGGCTCCTGGAAGCCTCGTTGCAGGGCAGAAAAACTTTAGCTGCCGTAAGCAACAGTTCACATATGTAACCCTCCAATCAATCAGAAAACTAAAGAGAAAAGGGGCTGTCCTAAAGTGACTCAGTAAGCCAAACAGACCAAGGAAAGGAAAGCCAAGGGAAGCGCCTTTGGGAAGATGGGAGAACATTGTGCTGAGGCAGGAAACACATCTGCTGAAGTAAGCAGATGAGAAGGTTCAAAGGACTGAAAAAATTATAGGTGACAAGGGTAACAATTTGGTGAGCACTTGGAACCGCAAGGGTCTGAACCTGCAGCATGGCCCAAAGCAATGTCACCTCCAGGGTCCCAGGACTGGTGAAGCCTTGCGCCTGGGCAGTCTACATCACTGGCTCAGAGTCTATCTCGTTTGGTGTGTACCTGATAAAACTCAGCTGAAAAGGACAGACTTTCAGTTCCTGACTCCTCAGCTGCTTCTAATACTGCCTTGGCATTTTCCAAAGGGGTAACTCCATCAGAATTCAACCACATACTGGGATAAAACATGCTGAGCACTGAAGTTACACAGTAACTCATTTAGGATTGAAGTTTGCAAAATGAAACCTGAAGTTACATCAAAGTTGAGTTTATTTATGACAAATCATTCATTATATATTACAATAATTACAAACTTTGCTTTTTTACACCTTATTGCCATATTTTTGTTCTCAGCACACAGAAGATGATCAAGAACATGGATTTAGGCAGTAACAAAAAAAAGATATTAAAATTACAAATTTTGTGTCTCATTTCTGTGCCATAGAAAAGGCTATCATCAAAAGAGTGAAGTTACTAACAAGCATACAAGGGGATTCCCCTTACACCTTTTTTCCCAGGAACTTTCGTCATCTAATGTATAGTAAATACATATATATACACACACACCGCTTGCAAACATACACATTCACACATTTATGTAAATCACTAGAAATCTGACATCTCTCCTCTGGCAGAAAATTCCCAGTCCCTGACCATCTAATGGAAAAAAAAAATAATTCTGGAGTCCATGGTTTTAAATGTCACCCTACTTCTGACCCAGCTGTTATCTTCTCCCTACGCAGGGCCACCAGTGTAACAAAAGGGTATTGCAGTCTGTGACAAACAGCATCCAACCTACCTTTGCCACAGGAAAGGTCTACAAGGGATACTGTCCCTCTCATACCTAGTCTGAGTCACTGCTGCTGCTTGAGGAGTCTGTCGACATAACTTCTACATCATCTTCGTTCTCTTTGTTGTGTCCTGGAGGCTCCAACATGAAGTCATTACTATGATTAGGAGGTAGCATGTTCATTGACATATCACTTGACTGCCAAGGATACTGAGGTGCAAGGACATCTGGAAAAAAATGGCATAATCGATCAAACGATCAGCTTTGTGTATCAACAAATTCAACACGAGAGCTCAACCAGAACGCCAATTTAAAACTGAAGCAAATCTTAAAACCCTTCCTGAATTTTTGGAAAGTAGCAGCTGGAAAACATCTCATGATGAAGCCACTCTATCACTGTAAAACCCTACTCTGCCGGAGAGGCCTGTTTATGTAGATGGCTCTCAATCTCTCATCACTCCACTACAAAAGAGTGTATATTCCTTACAGAGCTTTTCACTTTCACAGCACAGTTTGAACTGACTTAACATGCACAACCACTGACAGTAATTAAAATGGTCACCTCTGTCAGAATGAAAAACTAGATGAAAACATTAGATTAAAAAATACTTAAGGTAGACTACAGAAATTCAGAGTAAAAGGTTTTATCCAAAGTTGCCTGAAACACCCTGGTTATCATTTTTCCAGTAGAAAACACGGTGCATCAAGTGCAAAGGAGAAGTGTTCTACTAAAACACCAGTGCCACAGAGATACTTGAGAGGTAGGAATGTCTCACTGTGCCACAGCCAGGCCAGCCTCAGTTGCTTCTGACTTCTCTCAGCTCTCACCATTTCTTCTGTCCCTCTTATACTTCTAAAGCTATCCCACACTGTGCTGCCAATCTGCACTCCCACCACATCTCCTTACTCTCACTGAGAAGCATAGACTCCACAAACAGTAGCTTCTGACCTTTTACGTCTGCAAACACCTGAGATTCCACATCTGAGCTACAGCCACGGTCTCCTCATACCAGAAGCGTTACCCAGCCGTGCAAACCTGAGCCACCGGCAGATGCGAGGATGTAACACAGCCTTTATGCCACTCTGGTGCCCGCTTTAGGAAGATCAACAACAGCATCAGGTGGTCTCAGCTGTTTTGAGGCCACCAAGCAGCCCAGGGGCTGGCTTACAGACTCAGTAAGGACTCATTAATTAGACATCTCTCTGCAGAAGTCTCTAAAAGGTTCCCGTAATCAACATCCTCAGGACATGCCTCCGCACACCAACAGATTCAGGATCCCTACATAACATGCCAGGGCAGCTTCTACTTTGTTTTAAATGAAGTTTTAATGCTTCCCCTCTTACCTGTCAGTCTAGTAATTAGAAGATTTCCCCTGACATAAGAGACCCCTATTCAATTAACAACTTTACTTGAGGAGCTTGAATTGCACATTTTCCAACTTCTCAAGGAAAAGACCTAAAGAGCAGGCTTTTAGTTCTTACAGCACTCAAAAGCAAAAGCAGCAGATCTGCATCTCCTAAGACAGAGAAGCCAGCCAGAATGGGCTTTACCAAAACTTACACAAATAAATGCTCAAACTCCATGAGGAAGACAGAACCTTAATCTCTTCTCTAATCATTATTTCAGAAGTGCTGAAAAGATACACAGGCTCATCCTCAGCATTTCCCTGGTGGGCTGCTATGGACAGATGTTAGTGTCTCACTCCTGTTCAGCTCACTGACCCCTTTAATCCAAGACCAGAGGTTTAGAAAGCGAGATGAAGCAGAACTTCAAGTCACTCCCTAAGAGGCGACAAGAGGATTGGACAGATGACTGGAAACACAAAATCCAGATTTACTATTTCTTCAGTGGAGTTGGGATACAATTTTTTTAATATATTCAGTATAATATTTCAAAGCAAGCTTTCTGTAACAGCTTCAAGTGACTTAACAGATGGCAAGAGCCATTACAGATCTCCTGTGAATCCAAACTATGATTTTTTTTTTCCACAGTTTGGTCTAACCATGCTAAACTAATGCTGCACATGTACAGAACCACTTAATTCTTGATTCAGTTACTGTAATTTTCTGCTAAATTTTATTTTAGCATGAATGAAGGAATCCTACTTAAGTCAATGGGAAAGTCCATTTCACTAAGCAATCAAGCGGTTAAAACTTGATTCCTACACTCAAGGTACTACCTCACCAGTTGTCCTTTGCAAGTCTTTTCAGCCCAGAACTTCTAAACAAAATCTTGCTATGTAGAGCGTAGACTTAAAGGTAGGTAGGGGATGACAATAAATCCCTTTTCTTCGAAATACAGCTTTTACAATTCCCTAGGTTTGTCATCACTGATAAGAAAAGTTTGTTTTGAAAATGCTTCTTTCTAACAGGAATTGATATCACTCAATTTATAGCAATTTTAAAAAAGTGAAATAAGGGTAACTAAGTGAGTTTTGTTTATATTGATTAGTTGTAGCATCCGCGTATGATTTAGCACGAAATAAAATAAAATTACACAATTTCTAATTGTTAACTTTATTTGCTAACAATGTTAGCCATAATTTTGATTATTTCAACTCTGCTTTGCCTTCGCTAAAGGAGATATATAATTGCTGTGACAGTACAAAGAATAAAGAAAAGCAAGAGAAAACTGAGTTTCTCTTACCTGGCAGCCTGCCTGCTGCAAGTGCATCCCCTGGTAAGTGTCCATTAACTCCATTGGTGGATGGGTTGTTCATCTGACCCAAGAGGCCACTCCTCATTTCCAGATCTGTAGGATATGGCCTTCGTGGGTCCCCTTTAAGAAAAAAAGCAAAAGGAGTGGTTTTAACTATTTAACAGTTGTCGCCGGGATATTAACTTATTCTTCAGTGCCTGGCTTCCCAACCAGAAAAAAACAAAAAACATGCTCTGACTGCTTGGATCAGCAACGAGCATCACACTTGTGCTGTTAAAATCCAAGTCTCTGTCTTTTCCTTAGACTTTCTTTGTTCATTCAAGCAGTCCAAGGAAGGGCAACCAAGTTGGTGAAGGGTCTGGAGAAAAAAATTTTATGATGAACAGCTGAGGGAACTGGGATTGTTTAGTCTGGAGAAGAGAAGGATGAGGGGAGACCTTATTGCTCTCTACAACTACCTGAAAGGAGGCTGTAGTGAGGTGTAGGTCAGTCTCTTCTCCCAAGTAACAAATGACAGGACAAAAGGAAATGGGCTCAAGTTGTGCCAGAGGAGGTTTAGATTGGATATTAGGAAAACTTTCTTGACTGAAAGAGTAGTAAAACGTTGGAAGAGGCTGCCTAGGAAAATGAGAGACATCATCCCTGGAGGTGTCTAAAAAATGTGGAGACGTGGCACTTCAGTACATGGTTTAGAGGTCACGGTAGTGTTGGTTGATGGTTGGACTTGATGATCTTAAAGGTCTTTTCCAAGCTAAATGATTCTATGATTCTAAGCTTGGCAGAAAAAGCACATTAAAAAAACAAAACCAAAAGCATGTTTTGAAGATATCTGTGCTCTCCATGCTCCCTCACAGCTAAACACCAAGGACAGGAATTAGAAAAACCACATTCTCATTTTGGACAAGGAAGACAGTTCCCAAAACGGAAACCTGACATAATAAAAGCTCTCCTTCTGACTCCACTGATTACCAATATCCTCTGAAAATAATATTGTAAGGGGCAAGAGGGAACAAAACCAAGCACGTGGAAAAGCCTTTAATATATTTTTTTCTAGATTATAACTGGGACCAACATTTGGGCTAAAAAGCAAACAAAGGAGAGCAGAGAAGACCTGTCAGTTAACGGAAGCATGCGGTTTTGTAGCATTTAAGTTTATGTGAAGTTTACAGGACTTTCATTATCAATTTTGGTTGAAAATAGTAGATGTAACAGTTGAAAACAACATTACTCTAATAAACCCCAGTGCTTTTCACTGTATAAAAGCATTACAAGACCCAATATTGAACATGCTTTATTATGAAAAAAAAATAATCGAACGTCATAAGCATCACCATTACCTGGTACCCATGTCAAAGGGGCACAAACAGCATTGCTAGCACTGATCCTATGGGCATATTTAATTATTTCTTCAGAGGAAATGGCACCTGGAAGAACGGAAGAAAAGTTACTATATTCTCAAGAAATTGCACCCTTCAATTATTTCAGAATAGGGGATGCTAATAGCTAAAATATTAGGAATGTAGTTTTGTCAAACATTGTTTCAAATGCAGTGACTGCTTAGAGAGTTTTAGACTATGCAAGAAAGAAGCTTCACGGTGAAATGACTTTACAGGCGCTGGTCCAGTACACCTTCAGTGTCAACAGTGCTTCAACCTTGTGCTGTCTAATCAGTGTACTTGACAAGCACAATCTGTAAGAAAACTTCATGCTTTATTACGGCACCTTCTGTAGTAAATAAATTTTTTGTTTACTAATTGTAGAGCATAGATCTAGCCCTTCTAAATACAAGCCTGTATTGCAGTAATAAAAACGTTATGAAATTCCTTGGGTATTTTAGATAAAAGAGGTATAACAATGATTAAAGGCACTGTAAAAAAAAAAAATGACTCCTACAACAAAAAAAAAACCTTGAAAAAGTCAGTTTAGCTCGGTAAGTGCAACAGAGAGGCAGTAATTGCTACAAATGAACTGGTATCACCAGCTAGTGGGTCTTTCAAATAAAATTCACATGCACACATTCTCTCCCTTTCCTCAGCAGACATGAGTGAGACCTTTAGGTAATCGAAACACTGTTATCAGTCCAAGAATCACAGTCTTTTACTATACTGATATTGTGCGACCTATAGCAGAATTCACAGAATTGCAGGATGTTAGGGGTTGGAGGGGACGTCTGCAGATCATCTAGTCCAATCTCCCTGCCAGAGCAGGATCACCTGGACTAGGTCACACTAGTGGCCTCTTAGTGGCCCTGTGCTGGACTCTCTCCAG
>NW_009705325.1:0-16333 GCF_000703405.1 Apaloderma vittatum
TAAATTATATATATTTATATAAATGATACATTTAGAAGTACAAGGCTTGAATTTTTCTGACACGCAGACCAGGAGAGCAGGCCATCTGGCATCTGAAAAATATTATGACTACAACAGACTTGCGTCCAAAATACGAGGTTCTCAATGGCTGGTTTCATTTCAGCAAAAACAAACAGGTTAAGAGCTTTCTCTTGGAAGTTCATTTTATTTCACTACAATGAAACAGATTGAAGTGATGTTCACCCCACTCAACTCCAGCCAGGAGTGTAGAGTTTTCTTTTGCTAAGTTGACCGTTTGAAGTTTACGACTTCATCAAGAACATACTCTAACTTCTGGTATCACTTTGTGACCAACTCGCAGCTTTGTGTGTTGTGCTCCCACTGGGCAGCATTCCAGGTTTCAGAGACCTGCTTTCCACTACTTTGGAGTGGGTGAAGTTTGAAAAGGAGAATGTCTTTCATCTAATAAGATGCTGCAAAGCTGTAGCAAATCAACACAGTTGGCCTCTGTGGCCAGGTCTGCTTTTGCGGCAAGGTCCGAGCTCTTAATCAGCTGCCTAGGAATATCTGCTGCTACTTGACAAGGTCTTTTTGCAGCAGCCTGGCTACAGAATGGAGCTGTTGTAACATCACGTATCGAAATTAAACCAATGAACTGCACCAAGGCCCCTGAATGTTCCTCAGCCATGGTAGCTTCCTCTGTAGGTGTTCGATATAAAGAGAAATCAAATAACAGAACACAAAGGACAGTGGAATCGTGTCCAGCTTGGATTCTGCTCTTAATTCCACTGCAGTTGTAATTTGTATGTGTTAAGTAATTCAGTTTTCCTCAAATTCTTATAAACCACATCTGTGTCTTCCACAGTTGAAAGGTATTAAAAGGACTAGATGAATTATTAACTTCGTGTTCTGCCCAGCAGTGGAGAGCAAATTGCTTTCTAGTGAGTTTGCCCTGAAAAGAAACACAATGCAGTTTTTGGCCTGTATGTGTAGATTGGGGACATTATGTGAGAGGCTCATAATAATATTTAGCTGTACAGCTGTTAGAAAAGTAATTATAACAGAAAAAGCACCGCAAAAGAGCCAGGAAACCGAACTGAAATAGTTACACTGCTTTCTGGCAGGAGACAGTGTTGGGTATATAGTTAAAGAGCTATTTTTATGACACATGGGGAAGATACCAATGTAATGGTTAAGCTACAAAAGTTTAGTAGCACAGTGATATCAGGAAATGGAAAAATAGGCTAACTGTTTGAGAAATACCTTTATCACTACGCATGTTTGGCTGTGGAGTGCTCTTGTCAGGAACAGGCTAACCTTTGTGCTGAACTCAACCAAAACACTTCCCATCTCAAGTGCCCTAGCAGGACTGTTCTCCTGCGAAACGAAACTGCGGGGTGTGTGTGCGAAGTTCCTGTTATGATTCCAGGTTTTGCTGCTGTGTTGCTGTTAAGTTCCTGTTGTGTAACGCAGAGCGAGTGTCTCGTTTCTTCGTTCTCCTGGTACAACGGCGGCAGCAGCTGGTGGTGACAAAAGGCGCTACTGTGTACCTTCTCAGTAGCACACTCATTGCTTCTCCCCAGGCTCGCTTTATGGCTAGAACTTTTTATATTGACAGCCGTATATTTACTTTTTGTTTGGCGTCTGATGTTGGTATTTCCTGATTCTTCTCAACAATGTATCCTTCAGTTGGAACCAATAGACAGATTATTGTGGAGGAAGAGGAAGAATGCACGTCAGTAACAGAGAGGAGGAGAGTTGAAAGGCTTTATGGCCTTTAAATCCTGTCATAGCTATTTCATTTCTAATCAGAGACTTTATTTATTATCCTGGCACCAGCTGTCACCCTGATGAGGGTAATGATTCAAGTGTGGTAGAGAGCATGATACATGTGGACTTCCTTTTGGCTAAAAATAGTCCCCTTTTAGCTCTGTGGCTTTAAAGTAGGTCTTTCTTTTTTCTTTGACAACTTAATAGTGTTTATCGTTTTAATTTTAGAAACAGTTCATAAACTGCCTGCATAGAAATTCTACCTGGGAGCATGATTTTAAGAAAAAACATTTAATGATGCATTTTTGGTAGAGGGATGGCACATTTTCTAATGGTTTTGTGTTTAAAGTAGTTATTAATCAAAAACTTCACTAGAAATCACCTGTTCTATTAAGAAGCAGCTATTTATAATGTGGTAAACTAGACACATTTTGGCAAAATTCAATACTGTCACTGATGGAGGTGAAACACTAAATGCAGCCCAGCTCAGCTGGAAATCCTTATATTCATGCTCTCTAACAACCATGATGGATTAGGAAGTTATGTGTGACCTTTTAGGAAAAAAATATTACTTTTTTGTCAAGAGTGTACGTTCTGTTCCCACTAAGCTTTGTATGTATTTTTTCCATTTTTACCACTTGTGTATGTATCACCTTGTGGGCATCTTTTTTTCATGTAGATACAGAGAAATACACTATTATATTTTTTTGATAAACAACTCTATCTGCAACTCTGAATCTTCAGCTCGTAGTTTGTGTCCAAGAGCAGGAGTGATAAATACCGCTTGAGGTAAGGGCCTCTGAAATAGGAAGGAATTTAAGCTCAGCTACTTAATATGCGTGATGATGGGACTGTACTGGTCTGAGGGCTAGTAGCTTCCCTGTAGTGGCAGTCCAAAGAACTGGCCAATAGAGTGGCAACAGAAAATATTTTCAAGATCTTTCTCGGAGATTTCTCACCAATGTTAACACTGCGTCTTTCACATCAACATCTTGGTTTTCAAACTCTTAGTATTTGATGTTTGCAACTGTGTCCATTTGGGAGGAAGCATCCCCTACAAGATGGTAACCAGGCCTGAAGAGAAGCAAGCTGGTGATGGTCCTTGAAAGAAAATTTCAGTTACATATTTCATTAATTATTTTTACTTCTATAATCATTTAATGGCTGAACAGTAGCTTGTGATAAGAAAATCTTTATCTCCTAGAGTTTTGAGTCAAAGGCTTTCCCTTAGTCATCACACCCAGCATAACGAGAGGCATTCCTAATAAGACACAACAAACTTCAAAGTTATTCCATCAGCAGTCTGAATAATGAAATTTTACACCAAAAATGTAGGTAGTGAGCATGCAACTAAAGCAAAAAAGTGGATTATAATGTTTTCTTTTGAGCCACCACAAATTGATAAATTGCAATGAATTTAATTACATTTTATAAATAATGCAGAGCATTTCACAGATTCCTTAAAAAACTGGAGTAGGTCAAGGCACTCAGTGGTTTAGACAAATGTGCATTTCAATAATACCAGTAACTGCTGTGGATAAGCTTTGTTGGAATCTGTAACTTTTTGCTTACATTTGGATGGAAAATAACTGCTCGATATTTCTTACAAGAAATCAGAAGAATGGTAATGCCAGATGTGACACATAAGCCATACTTAGAGATCAGCCCCTGGTGTAGGTTACTGCAACTTATATTAAAAAAATTCAAATTGTTACCATGTTTTGTACCATATTATATCATAATCTATCAAGTGGCAGCAAGCGTGTCAGCATTCAAGGAGTGTCTGGACAATGCTCTTGGTCGCATGGTTTAGCTTTAGGGAACTCTGCAATGAAAATTGTTTGCCTGACTGATATGTCAGGAGGAAATGTCTTGAATGGAACTGGAGGTTTTCCAAAGCTAAATCATCACCTGTATTTTAGCTGTGCTACTCTGGTGAGAGTTCAGTGCTTGGGAATTGCGGGAGAGGGAGAGAGAAGGGGTGGCACTAAAACCCGATTCTGCTGGAAGGAGGTGGATGTGTCCGGCAGAGATAGGTAGACAGGTTTTTGTGGGCCAAGTGAGCCCCATAAAGGGCATTGAAGAATTCCTGGGATATTTCTTAGAAATTACTCTTCAAGTCCTGACTGATTTTATGGAAAGCCTGGCTCTGTATCTTGATTTGTGTTAAAGTTATTTTCATTGACTGCGTTGACAGTGGTGGTGGTTTAGACTTGTAAAAACTTCAGAACCAGTTAGGCTGAGCAGCAAGGGGAAGCCTCCTTCCTTTTGAATCCACTCTGAAGCACCTGAATTCAGCATCCCCAATACTAGCTTCACCTATGGCAAGTCTGGAAGTTTGCATGCATTATTTAAATTTCTACAGCTAAAAATGAAGCTACGAATAATTGTTGCAAGAGTTAGGGGTCTGGGTACACACCAGACAGAAGTGAAGGCGTGCGCTGATGGACTGACAGTAAAACTGTGGTGGGGACAAGCACAGAGGCTGCTCTGAGACCAAGTGTCTGCTCTTCTGCCTACCTTGTCTGACTTGTGTGAAAATCCTGCCATGGGAAGAAAAAGCAGAGCGGTCATCAGGGCAGGTGTGTAAGGAAGTACCTGATGTGCAGTACGCTCTGTCTCCTGATACTGCTGTGTAATGCGTGAAGTGCATTTAACAAATGCAGGTGGAGCTTTATCACTGCCTCAGTAGATGATGATTGTTGGTGGTAGCACAGTCACCTCTGTAGCGCTGTGTTCTCCTAGGGTCATGCCAGCAGGTGAAAGCTTGTGCTATTGCCATCTGCTTTTCAGGCAGGCTCCCCTAACCTTCTACCTGTCGGGAAGAATCAAGCTGCTCGTTAGTAAAAGACACCGGAATTGTATT
The DNA here is from genome assembly GCF_000703405.1 of Apaloderma vittatum. NCBI lineage: Eukaryota > Metazoa > Chordata > Aves > Trogoniformes > Trogonidae > Apaloderma > Apaloderma vittatum. Next base: position 4,637 of record NW_009705325.1, read on the forward strand.
TGAAAATATTACTTGGAGCTGCTGGAAAAACAGTTGTTCAAAACCTGACGCAGTAATGGGTCCGTTATAACTTAGACTGACTTAGTTATGTTTTGTTTAAGAGAAATACATCATATGACAGCAAGAAAAATCTGTTAAGTAAAAAAATAATATTGTATTTCCATGTACAGTACAAATGCTATTTTGCTCGCTTACTCAGCTGCTCTCAGTAGGGACACTTTCTTATTTCCCAGTCTGAATTTCTTAGAAAATTCTTTTACACTATATGGGAGAAAAAGAACAGAATTTGGTCTGAGAAACAGCTTAGTTGCAGAAAGAGAAGAAGATACACTTTCAGTTTTGTGCACAGATACTGGCATCAATACCATACTTTGCAGACAGATATCTAGGAAATGTTTTCTGCGTCACTGATTTTACTATATCTCTTTTAAATGAAGTAAGATGTGAAATATCTCTTGTTATCAAAAATGTTCAATAGACTTCTCACAGGTTTTTAAAGTTAATTCTTTAACACATGATAAGTTTTAGAGTTCCATTTTCAATCTATGTCAAGTATAGTGATTTGTATACGGTCTGGTCCGTGTGCAGAATTCCTAAATAGCTTTTATTGCGCTGTACCCTTTCAGAAATTAACTGTGATTTCATGTGCAAATTTGCCGTACCTTGGCTGGGAAAAGGTAGGCTCTCCAGAAGAGGCCGTATAAAAGCCGTGAGGGTGAGCAAGGGGCAGCTGATGATGAACAGACTTGGATGCTGATATCAGGAGTGATCTTCAACTCAGATTTCCTTCTGGTTTACATGAGACAGAGCCCAGTCTGGAGAAATGGCGAAAATAAATACGTTAAATTGCACATTGGTAAGATCAAGACTCTAGGAATTAGGCTGTATATCCCATTTACAGGGCAGGTTTGGAAAGCAGTGCATTCGTGGAGCATTTATGAGTCATGGTACATCACAATTCCCCAGAGCTGGCTAAAAACATTGCCAGGATTTTCAAGCTGGCATAGAGAGCAGTATAATCTCATTAGTATGACTAATAGTTAATTTTTAGCCCTAGAGTCCTGGCTTGCAAAAAAAAAAAAGCAACAACAAAAAGCTTATTGAAAAATTAGGCAGGGCACTAAAGATGCCCGGTCACTGAGGCAGGTTCTTGGATACTTAATTGTAAAGAAAGTTTAGTCACAAGTTCGGTCACTTTTGCCTGAGAGAATTTCAAGGGATTTCATCAGTCATATGTAGAGGAATATATAAATACAATAAATTGTGCATCTTCAGAGAAGTGGACATTTCACTGTTGCTCAGAAGAGAAAGAAGTGAAGGAAAGCATTCAAGAGTTCTCAGGTAAAAATGTCTTGGTAATCCATATGTAGGATTCGTTTGCTTCTAGAAAGTCACATTTCATGTGAAAGCTTTAAAACGAAATTATCTTGGAAAAGCGGGATTCAAACAGCCACTGCACTGAAAATGAAGAAAAAAATCATTACTTAAAAATACATGTAAATGGACAGAGAAAGTATTATAATGGAACAAGGCACACATGCTTCAGAAACCCCCTGTGGTTTCCTACTGTGAAAATGAAGTTTTAGGTCATCCAGTACTTCAAGGAATAGAAATACTGAATTTGAAGTTGGTTATTTTAACTCATTCTATCGAGTGTGTAACATTAATGATAGCCCCAAGCTGTACTTTTATTTATGGTAGACCAGAGGAAGGCTATAAAGCAAATGATTTATTATTTTTTATTTGGTGCCAACAATGATGTATTTTTACAGACTTTAATACCACTGTCTGAAGTGAAACTTGGTGAGGCTGAGGGTCTAATTGCTTCATCATTATGATTCGGAAACTGTAGCATCGATCCTCAATACTTTCCTCTGTATCAATAGAAGTATTTCAAAAGTCTCAGTATGAACAAAACGTATTTCACAAGTGCAAGAAAGAAAAATCTGTCCCCCGGGTTTTTCCAAAGCAAATGAAGGAGAATGTAAGTGAAGGCTGCTTCAGCATGACTGCAACTTCTCACAAGTTTTAGTCATCTCTGGACTCTTCAAAAGCAGATATGTTGGTCATTTTAGCTCACCCACGGAATGCAATACTCTAAACTGTCCCAACATCATTGGTTTTACCAACATCAGATCAGGAAGAACTGAGGTGTGGAAATATTTGGTAAACAAGGCCTTTAATGGTAAATATTTTGAAGTGGTTTTTTACCTGCTTTCTAAATTACACATCACCAACAAAGTAAAGCCACTAGGGCTGCTTTTCAGCAATCAGCATCCTAGCGGGAGTCCAGCTTATAACTTCTTTTGTTCTGTATTTTTTGAAATTGAGATGTTCAGGAAATCCTGCTGCTTTTCCTGAGTGAGCCTGTCCCGTGCACTGGGGTCGGAGCCCAGCCGTGGTGTGCCCGGCATTAGCACTTTCAAATCCGGTGGGAGGGGCCAAAGCTGGGGCAGCTGCACCGAGCTGGGAGACACCTCTGGCTACAGGTGGATCCCATCCCTAGAAAAGGGCAAGTTTCAAGGAGCATCTTTTTTTACTTGGCTTGCTTTTGGTTCTGCTCTTGAGGACTGTGTTGCTGGTTTTTAGGCCTGCTCAATGTTTACTGGGTGAGTTTAATTTTTTCTGTGTTTTGCTGGTATTGGTTTTAATGTTGCTTCATTGGAGATGCCTGGATTCAAATAATAACAAATTCTTGTTTTTCCTGTCTGCTGCGTTTTTCTGTTGGAGGGATGGTTTGGTGATGGAACAGCTGCTGTGGTTCTGTCCTAGGTATGGTCTAAATGTAGATGGAGACTTTTAGCGTGGAGGTCAGTGGCGTGTGTTGAATTCACAGTCAGAGATGAATGTTTTGCAGTAGTTTGCCACAGTTCTGTTTAGAAGTGGATGTTGTATTCAAGTTTGTAGCTGGGTGAATGACCAAATGAAAGGAGATCTCCATTTAGAAAGAGAAGGCGTTATTATAGCTGAACTTGTGGCTGGTAAACACGTTGCTGCAGTGTGAGAGCAGAACTGGTAGTAGATGAAAGAGGGTGTAAGTTCTGGGTAGTCCTGGAGGCTGTGTGACAAGTCTGAGGACTGACCCTGTGATGGACTTGACCTGGTGTGCAGGAACCTCATGGAGGTGGGTCTCTTGCTGACTCATTTTGTCTACCACCTGTTTGTAACTAAATGTCTATGCATTAATACTTAGTTCCAAATAAAAAACTGCCCCTTTGCCCCCTCCCCCCCAAATAAAAAGCAGATCAGGTATTTTGCTGTTTCATACACCAGCTTATGTACTCCCTTTATATGGTGTACCTGATAACTTTTCTGAGAATCGTCTTTTGTCATGTTGAAGTAGGTTTCAGGAAGCTTTTGCAACTAGAGCCAACAGAAATAGCAAGTGAAGCCTGCTATTAGGACCAAAATAATGTTTATTATTTTCATGAACAAGAATTAAGTGAAACATATGGCCTGTCAAGCTGTTTTGTGAGTCTGTACAGGAAAGTCATGCTCTGTTTTGTCAATAATAGAACTTATGTTTCCTGAAATTAGCAGAGAGAGAAAAGACAAGCAGCTGATGTTAGACAGAGTCAATAAAACACTGAAGTTGTTAAATAAAGGAGTCTGGAATTGAGAGCTGTATGTGCTTTGAAATAAAAAAGTAGCCAAAGTGGGGGAAGTTTTGCAAAACAAAGATTTCTCTGTGAAAAGTGTTGGGCAGCAATGACTGATAGACCTCACAACCACTGAAAAGCAATACATTAACTTCTGTAGAGAGACAGAGGATTTTGAGTGTCGTGGAAACTGTTAGAGCTTAAGAACAAATAATCCGTTTATTTATTACAACGTGATGGCTGGAGATAATTGGTATGAAACCAATGACGGCATGAGATGAGTAGAGAACATTCACAAAGTGGTGATTTATTTTCACGATGTTCCTGATGGCTTTTAGTCTGCAGAAGGTAGGACTGAAATGTTACCTGTGGACTTCTGTTTTATTGCCTAGGTAGGTCTGTTGATAAAAAAAAAAAATCCCACCTGAGGCTTATATAGCTTATCGGTGATGTCCAAACTCAAATGTACTGATGTAACCAAGAAAATTTGTTTACTACCTTGCCGGGTTAAGGGATATGGAAGATCCATGATAAAAGGTGCCTTTGTACTTAAGATTTAAAATAATGTGGAAAAAACCCTATAATATAGGGCTCGCTGCATTACAAGGTTCATTATATTGTTTTCAAGTCTTTATTGATGCAGAGATTCTACTGCAGTTCTGTCCATCCTCACTACAACTCGGACTCTGAGCACCACCACAGGTCCCTCTCATTTCCATTCAGCACTTCCCTTCTCAGCCTTGTTTCGGAAGACCTTCATCTTTCATTTTACTAATGCCAGCTGTTACGAATTCTTAACTTAGATAGTTTCAGCCTGGAGCCATTCCCAGGCTCAAGCCTGGATCTCTTTTTGTGCCTTGGTACGTAGACCTGGGCTGAACTGAAACCAACTTCTGTAAGGTTCGAGTTCACCTGTGGCATTGACTGTTACTTAGAAACTGGTGCTTGCAGGCATCAGGTTTAGGTGTTCGAATAGTTTGGGTTTGATTTGTTTGGGTTTTTTATTACTGTTTTCAAGGCAATGTATTTTTTCAGTTAAACAACAGTTGAACTTGGAACAAGTCTCACTTAGCCCTGGTGTACATTCCTTATAAACCACAACAGGTGGGGCTATGATGTTCATGTGCTTCCTGCGAAATGTTAGAGACCAAAATTGTTTTGCTTTTTTTGAGATGATTTATAATTAATACTGGTTCTTCTGCTCTGTTAACCCCATTATATGCTAGGAGGTGCAACATGATTGAGTTGCTGCAGTTATATGAAGTCAGTAGCCTGCATCCGAACTTTCATTTCTATTGAGAATCATGTTGTTAATCAAATTTTGGAGGCACTGTAATTACCAGTGGACATTCTTTTTCAAGGTGCTGTCATGTTTGCACAGGTTCAATTTCTTTTATTTTCCTCTTGTTTTTCTTAATTAAGGACCTTTCTGTTAGAATTCTTTTTTGGAATAAATATTTAATATAGCATAGCTCGGAAGCTGGCTGACAAAAAAATGTTTATTTATTTGTTCTGGTATAGGATGGAATTATTTCTTGCCAGGGCATTGATAACAAGTTTGGTTTAAAAGATGAAAAAACTTCTTAGACTCATGAAAAATGGTATTAAAATTTATTGCTAAATATTGCTGATTGTGATTGAAAATCACTTCATTAAATTACAGTACAGAGAGATGAAGGACATCTTGAAGCCATGAAAATGGTTGCAAATTTAATTAAAACATTAAATTATTGTTGGAATAAAGGTCATAATCATAAAATGTAATTGAAGGGAGTACATTAGTGTGTACCCTAAGGTATCCTTTCAATCTCACAATATATATTACACAGTTGACATTTAAAGAGGAAATAGGTACCATTTTATCTGTGCGGATGAACTATGGCCAGAAGAATCGTTACACGTAATACAATTTAAGAGCCCAATTTTTCAAAAAATCGTTTGCTCCCTGCATAGGTGCAACATACTGTTTTTATGGCTCTGAGAAAATTCATTGCTGTATTTATTGAACACTGTGGACCTGCACGGAGCAGAGGACTTGGTGTCATGTATTAGGACTTGATGGAAAAGTCTTAGACCACTGACTTAGAAGACTCTTCTTGTCAGCCTCCGGTTACATTTCCGGTGCCGTGTGCCATTTGTCTCTGCTTTTTCTGTCCTCTGCAGCAGATGAGGAAGGCAAACAGTGCGTAGTAATAGCAAGTAGAAGCGTGGTGTATGTATGCGTGAAACAGTTGTTGAAAGTATATTGATAATGGTGCCGCAGGACCACTGTCACTTCATGTCCTGAGGATTCCTTGTTTTAAACAGAAAATACCGTGTTGCTGGCTATTTCTGGGCTGATGCCAAGAGCAAACCTGCCGAATTGCTCCAGCTCAGGGCTCAGCTCTTCAAGCGCTTCATGCAGGCTTCGGGCAGGTCTCTCATGGGCTATCTGTAGGGCTTCTGTAAGAGCCTAATAAAAAGTCTCTCAAACTCAGAACTCTCCCCTTAGGAGAGAGTCACCCACCACTCTGACACATCTACTTTTCTTTTCAAGGCTAGTTTTGAGGGTGGATCTATGGTGACCCCGTCTCTTTGGCTCTTGAGGCCTGGACGAGTCCTTCTCCTCTCCGACTGCCAGCGACTCCTGCAGAACGCCACACCTGTTCAACATCAGTTGGGATGATGGGGGAATCGGGGAGGGGACATGCCTGCTTCTCCTGTCTCCATTCCCCACTATCTCCTAGGTCATCTTTCTGAAGGCAGCAAGAGGGCATGGGACCTCCTGCCTTCTGAGCAACCTGCCCCTCTCCCAAGGTTGTCAGTGCTCCCCTCGCCCACGCTCGCGCCGCTCTCCAAGGAAGGCTGAAGGCGTCCTGCTTCTGAACATTAGTGAATCAGAGCAGGTGAGGACAAGGGGAAAGCTGGTAGCGCAGCAGAGTGAGGCAGTGCTGCTGTTTCGGCATCAGTTCAGTCGACTGCCGGCTCTAAGTTCAGGAAATCCATGTAAGATTGCAGTTAAGTGTTTAATACAGAGTTTTGAATCATGGTGAAGAAAAAAAATAACACCTTGAGAAGCCACGTCTTTATCCCAGTGATGACAAATTTTCTGAGCTTTTTTTCCCTTTTTCATTAGTGTTTTATTCCCTTCTAAGCGAACTTCCATTTTCAGTCTGCTGTTCAACAGCTTTATCAAATGAAGGCTGTGCGGCTCTGTAATGAGAACGTGTCCAGTAAAAATGCTTTCAATTACGTATTAAAACTGCAAAATACCAAATCACTGCTGTATGAGGACACTCCACTGAACACTTGTAGATTACGAGAGAGGTCATTATGTTTCTCTACTACATGGCTTTGTCGTTTAATAGCACAATGTCACCTTAAACATGATTCATGGTAAGAGTTACAGTGAACAAACTAATTTGTCATTTAAAGAGCCCTGCAATCACTGGAGTAGTTCATATAAAGTACGAAAGTGTAGACTTTCATTTCTTTATTTCAATTGTTAATAGTCCTTCTAGATGATAAACAAAAAAATTTAAAAATGTGATCTGGTTCTCACTGCATCGTGATAAAGATCTTAGATTTCTCCTCATTGCAGTTATATTCATAAGTGCTGGTTTCTTGCATCTTTTGTTTCTCATTCATGAGCAAACGTTGGATTGATTGAATACTGATGGAGTTGCAGGAGATGGCACGTTCAGCTCCATAATTCATAATACCAGTGATACCTTGGAGAAATTAGTCTTCTAATGTAGTTAAGTTCAATTTGCAGAAGAGATGCTCAGAAAGCAGTGGGGCAGAAAGGCTTCATAAATTGGTTTTAGAAACCTTATCCATGTATCTCTGTATTCAAGTTTCCAGTTTAAGAACTTAATATTAACTACTGGGATTACAGATTTTTTCAAGGAGGACATGTCTAGCACAAATGCCAGTGGTAGGCATGCTGAGACGTAGGACAGAAACAGGCTGAAAAGCTTGCAGAATCTATTTTATGAGTTCTAAAAGTTGCTGTCCTTTTTTTTAAATCTTTCCAAACAGTTCTGTACTGTACTACTTTTGTGGATTGGATGAAACTGCAACTATCATATTCCTGCTAAAAAGTGTTGTCCTTTTTCAGTAGGAGTTTGAGTGTCTGGCCACAACCCACCTGCAGGCGAAAGCATCATCTGATGAATTTCCTTTGTGTGAATTTTGGAAGCAAGTAACATGTTGTGTTGTGCACACCAGGGACCTTTGTATGCTCTGTAGCATGGTCTTTGTCTAAGTAAACCATGATCTGGGTTTTGTTCACTGATAAGATGACCACAACAGCAAACAGAAAATCTTTCTCTTGCTGGATTTCTAGCAAGTTTAGAAGACTTGGATTTTGATGTTCTTTATTAAGTTTTTCTGAGAAAAGTCCAAGCCTTTCCATTCAGCATTAATTTTACCTACTTACTGAGCAGCATGTACCTATTAAGTGGCTCAGGGCAACACAGGGTTGTGTTTTTTCATGCCGCCAGAATGACCTGTGTGTAGATGAATGTGGGCGTACGCTAGGGCTCTCTAAAGTAGCGATTTAACCCTGTGCAGTGGCTCTTTTTAGGTGTGAAATCCACTTGCTTTTATTGTTTAGAGTCATGTTGAGAATCATAGAATCCTAGAATGGCCCAGGCTGGAAGGGACCTTAGAGATCATCTAGTCTAACCTCCCTGTCACGGGCAGGGACGCCACCTCTCGACTAGACCAGGCAACACGAGGGGACCGAGCGGGAATATACTGTAGGTACACTTCAGGCTCTTGCCTTCCCACTGACGTTGGGATTGGAGTCCGGTCCTGTCCCAGCAGGCACACGAGCTCCTCCCGCAGTTGGTTCCCTGGGCCCAAGTGAAGCGCAGTGAAACGTTCATGGTGTTCACTCAGCTCAGATGGTCCTGGAGCCTGCAAGCGAAGCAACCAAGTCCGTTTGGTTGCCGGTATCGCAGAATCACGTCCATCGTGACTGTCCACGCATCATGACTAGAGCTCCCCAGAGGAGCACCAGGCTGAACTCCAGTCTCCTCCGTTTTCGCCTTACTTGAAGTGCAGGCACCAAGAGAGGGTCAGCAGCATTCGTGGGGGTGTGATTTCAGACCTCTGCACACTGGGCTGGCCACCTCCAAAGCTCTGCCATCGCAGTGGGTACCGCAGAGCCTGACTACTCGCACATCACGCATGGGTGGAGGGGACTTGACTGTGAAACACCAGCTTAATGTAGTCATGTTGTGACAATTTAGTTTGTAATGAAAAAGCAGAGACCTTTTCTAGCAGCAAGTACTATGTAGTGTAATTGACACATCTAGGAATTGTCTAGCAAAGCTACAGAAATTAATTAGTAATAAAGAAAATATTTTGTCCCAGTAACACTTTCTTTTCAAACTGAGTTCCTATTTAAGCCCTTTTGTACAATTGATGTGTGCCAGTAGACACTCATTAATGCTATTAAAATGAAGAAGCAGCTTCCTCATGTGCCTAGTGTTAAATGTGCTGTCAGGGTGTTGTGTAATAAAGTGAAATTTTCCAAGAATCATGGGGAGGTTTTGCTTTTGAGGAAACTGGGCTACTGCAGGGATATTGGCACACCAAGGGGACAAAGGATAGAGAGATTGCTTGGCAGCAAAGGCATACTCTGAGACAAAGCGCTTGCAGTTCGTCTCCTACACTGTGTCTCTGTTCTCGCTGCTTCTGAATTGCCAATTAAGAGTCAGATTTTATAATAAAACTTCTCAGCACAGGTGACAGGAGATGTTACGTACTTACCGTCAATGTAATGAGCAGAAGGGTAAACCACGTAAAATATTCTTGGTGCTTTGTGCTGCCTTTTGGACTATTTTCTGATATTGGAGTTCTCTAATTGTTTAATTACTCAGTAACTCAACCTGCTTGACTGCTGCTTTCCTCACTTTGAGTAGCCATAATCTCTTCGGTGTGGGGCTCTAGTTTGCTTCAGTGGTTGTCCAGGGGGGCTGATGACCTCTTAAACCTGAAGCAGTCTTGTGAGACAGAATTCCCCGTTACAGTCACACAGTCTCGTCTTAGCTGTGTTTGGTGGCATATTCTAGAACACGAAATACTTGAGTTTAGCCTTGTCCACATCTGTGTTTCTGCAAATATTCCCTAACTGACAGCTGCTTCTACTCAGTGTCAGTGATGTTGTTTTAGGTTAAATAAAATGTCAGCAGGTGTCAGCCCGTGCTTCACTGGTGCCATCTTACGATTTCACAGAGCTAAATAGTTTGGTGACTAGTTCTGCTACCACCTTTGTATGTACTTTACTATTTTGACAGCATTTTCTCACAGCTTATCAGAAAAAGAGATAACGAACTAGAGGTGCCATGTCTAAGCCCCTGTTTCACCGCAAACTGCTTCCTAAAGAGTGACCCAGAGACAGCCTGTACTGTGTCGGAGATGTGTAGCAAAAACAGGTTTCGTGTGCATCGTACATGTTCAGCTGTACTTTCCTTTTCTAAGACTACATCAAAGGAATGGGGAGAAGAGTGTGGAGCCACTACTTGTACTCCAACTTAATTGTAAACAGATCTGTCTTGCATTTGGTTTTGCTATGGCTGTATGTGGATTATCTTTGTGCATTTGGCCTTGGGTTTTGGCATATGCTTTAGTCCTTGACAGCTTCCTCAGTACCCTTGGCCAGCTGTTCCACTGATATAAACTATCTCTAGCTCCCATATTCAGTTTTTTTCCAATCTCAGATGTTTTTTGTGCCATTAGAACATTTTCCAGCTGTCTTAGGAATCATTGTCCTTTAACTACAATTCTCCCTTCCCTCTAGAAAAGGTGAGAGCTCTTGTTAATTAACTGTACAGGCTGTGAAATTGCTCTTCTGTCATCTCTGTTCTAATAACCTAAACTGCTTTCTGTAGGATATCATCCTGGAAGTGTAGCTTCAGCAACCGCTGCTCATCTTGTGGCAAAGACCAGCTAAGAATTTTACAGCAGACTGATTTTCTCAATCTGAACCTGCTGCCAAATGCCTCTGGGAATCCTGTGTGAAGTCCTTAAATCTCTTCCAGATTTCTGTTCATTTCTGCAAATCATGTTTGTAAGGAGAAAAGGAAACTCTGAAAACAACCAAAGCCCTTCTCTGTTTTCAGATGGTGGTTGTGAGGCACCTTTGGCTGTCAAACCAGGTGGAACCCACAGAAGGACAGATGTTAGACTTGGAACATGGAGCCAAGTTCTGATCCTTGGTCTGAGTATTCAAATTTGTTTGACATAATAGTTACTGGTCTCCATTAGTTACAGCCTTAAACACCAGTAAAATCTTGTTAAGCTTTTTCACTTTTAAAACTACAGATTTGAAACTTTGAAAGCTGTTAAGAGATCACCATTTGTACTCTCTGTGGCAGTAGTTGAGGTCAGGCAGGATTCTGGGCTAAAAACAAACACTAAAAAAATTCAGTGTAGCCTGAAGTTTCAATAAAACATAAGAAACTATTCTTATTAACCAGGCAAAACAGAGCAGAAATAAGCACAAGTGTGTAAGAAAGTCTGCAACTTCACATTTTTAAACCTGCACAGGGAATGTGTGTGAATGTGGGCAGCTACTTGTAAAAGCTCCTATAATTCTGGTGTGTCCAGGACAGGAAAATATTTTTATCAGTTGATTCTTTTCTGATTATATTGATGCGAATGCACTATTGGTGTGTGCATCGCTGTGTTTTTCTGAGTATGAAGCATTCCTCCTGTTACAGGTCAAGCTTTTTGGCTTTGAGGAGTTTGTACGCAAGCAGTGGGTGTCAGGTATCCCCAGTGGTTTTTTGTTTTAACTGATGAAGACGAACAGAGCTTGAAGGTCCGGCTGCAGAGCAGTTGAATGGTTTTACTGGACTTGTGTCAGTGGGCAGAGTTTGGTAACAGAATTTGGCCTGGGAGTCAGTGGGAGGACACTCTGAGTGGACACTAGTTCCCTCTTCTGAGGGATCCCAAGTGAATCTCACGTTCCCTGGGGTGCAGAGATGCTTTCTGGGGTTTGTACCGTGTTAGAGTAACTGGTGGAGGTCAGCAGTGCCTGTGTGAGACTTCAGCCACTGCCGGGGCTGAGCTGCCACACGGGGAGTTTACAGGAATCGGAAACCAC
>NW_009705326.1:0-212 GCF_000703405.1 Apaloderma vittatum
AAAGTATCCCAGGGCTGGGTGGAGAGCCCAGTGTTTCGCTCTCCCTTTTCAGGCGGATGCTGAAGGGGAGCAGAAGTGTAGCTGGGCTACAGCAGAGTGTGGTGTGAGGCCTTTGCTAATGATGCGATGGTTAATTAAGGTCTCTGGGCGATGGGTAGGTGCTGGGGTCTCAACTGCACACCCCCCCCCGTTTGTGTGGGGGGGGTTTTGTG
>NW_009705326.1:243-24330 GCF_000703405.1 Apaloderma vittatum
GCCCCTCTGCTCTGAAACATGGCTTTGCATGGGATCAGTATCTCGACTGAAACAACTTGTGGTCTGACCGCACTCCCTGCCCTACCATTCCCCACAACAAAATCTTAAGAAAGTATTATAGGCTTCTTAGTAGAATTTTTTTTTAATTAAAAACTGTAAAGGATTAAATGCTTGTTTCATAAGGGGATTGACCCTTTTCGAGTAGGACTGACACTTTTTGCCACAGCTGTTTGTCAAGACTTTGCTTTTCAGCTGTTTTCTTTTTGCTACCTGCTCATTAGCTACACACAGTGCTTTGAGCTCCCGTTACAAAAAAACAGTTATGTAATCACCCAGACTTTAAAGAAGCAAAATCCTGAAGGCCTGCAGCAGCTCCCTGCTTTGGTAGACTGCACCCCATTTATGTGAAACCCCTTTGATCTAGAGGATAACTGTAATAAGGTCTGGCTCGGTCTATCTTGTGATCTGCAAGCCATTAAGCCATAGGATATTTGCCTCTTGATAGCCTACCTGGTTACAAGCTAACTTCCTAAGTCTTAACAATGACAGATTTGTTTAAAAAAAGAAAAATAACCAACCAATTTTCCTTTTGAAAGGACCCTGTTAATTAAGGTTCGCTCCACCTCTGGCTCTCCTTTCCTTCACCCAAAGCTGAATCATATCTCGATGATGCTGTTTTCTCAACATAAGCATGTTAGTTAGCAGAATTGAATTCAGAGAGTCAAGTCTGTTGAACTTATATGAAATAAGTATTTCTAAATGAGGAAAAGCCCAGGGAGCCATGTGACTAGCCGTTTCTCTCAATCAGCCTCCTTCACCTGGAATTTCACCTGTAGATCTAGGAATACACTTGTCACCTGCCTTGTATGTTTAATCTGGAGATTTCAGAAAGTCTCCTCACGCTTCTGCTTCTTGAGGAAACAGGATCACAGGAACCTGGGCCTAGAATGGGTGCCAAGGCACTGAAGTGTGTATGAACAGGCCATCCCTAAGCGTTGTCTCATCTACCTTAGGCTTCATCAAAGGAGATGGCAAAATTCTTGTTTGTGCACTGTTATTTAGCATCTTGCATTCAAAAAGATGCCATGAAAAAAAACCCCATCTATTAGTATTTAATTTTGTCTGTCAGCTGTTACAATGGCCAGGCAACATCACTGAGAAACAGGGAAAAAGCACGAGACCAAGCATAGCTCGTTTGGAATTGCCCTGTTGGTTTCCTGCGTTTGTGTGCTGTTCGCTTCTGGGGTTTGTGTGCGCTGCTGGGCCTGTCTGAAGTTGGCTTTAGTGGATGGCAGAGAGAACAGCTGATGGGGGGCTTAGGAGAACAACTGTAGTCAGGACACAACTGACTCTTCCAATTCTTGGCTGTCAGTGGCAATCTTTCTGGAGTAAGGGCTGTGAGATAGGGTCGATTTCTAATAGCTTCAGAGACCTGCATTGGCTTAGCATCGTTTTTCCCTTGATACTAGCATTTTTCTTTTATCCCTTCTGTCCTGGCTTGTATTCCAGATTTGTAAAGCATAACCGTTGTGGGTAATGTGCTCTCATACATTCGCATCAAATAAAAAATGGATCCATGTGGTTTAAGGCTTAGCTGCTCCAATAACAAAAGTGTATAGTAACTGCCTAAACTCTTCCTAAAGTCATAGCTGCTCTGTGTAAAAGCATGAACTTGTTCTCACTGAAAAAAAAAAAAAAAAACGAGTCCAAAGAACTACTATCTCGCTCGGAGGCTTATAGCAACCGTCTGAGCTTTGCACTGAGCCGGGAGGATCGATAGGCTGCTCCCTGGTACCAGCAGAGGAGGCTGAGCAGCTGCCACTCAGCAGCTCCCCCAGCAGCACCCAAACACTCGCGGCAGCAATCCCGTATCCTCGATGACAACGGAGATTGCAGCTCTCTGAGCTGTACCTGGAAAGTCAAACTGGAGGAATGAATGCAAGCTAATAAAGGAGGGTCTGTCCTGGTGCTTACACTGATGAGAACTAGGAAGGGCTTAAGAAAAGGGTGGATTTAACACCTGTATGGTTCCTGCTCGGCCATCAGTTCAGCCTTCCCGGAGACAGGCAGGGTAGGGACTTTCCTAATTTTCACCATCAGATATATGCAGAGAGTAATTCAGTTTTCTTTTAGAGAATCGCTCCCATGTAATTGGGATAAAAATTAACTGGCAGAGAGACTTTAAGGGCAGAAATGACTATTGCAGTCCCCAGCTCTGATTTCTGGGATAACACTGGCTGCTGAACTGAGGCAGTAATTTCTGCACGATGTCTATTGCCTGTGTTTGAGTAAGAAACCAAATCTATGCCTAGGTATGCCTTATTAAGTTTCTTATGTCAATTTTGGTGACAGATAAAATACGAGCAAGTTCTCTTGAACTCCCAGCTTGTATTAAATGTGTACTGAGACTTTTATATTGTGTGGAACTGAATCCAAATACTTGTTTTTTCAAACATAAAGTCACTTTGTAAAGCATGTGAACAACAAATACCCCTTGGATACAGACAGAGGGAAAGGTGCCTAAGCTGCAGGAATTTCTGCAGTGTGTTTTGGAAGCAGAGGTGAAGCATATAAGGAAATCCTTTACTAAAATTTTAAATATTTATAGAGGTCAGTGACAGAACAGTTTAGCAAACTACCAATTACTGGCAGGGGTAATCATCAAAATTTCTCATCCACTAGCAGGTACAGTTTTATTTTCTAATTTATTTTTCTGGCACTTAAATATTGTCTGATACAAAGATACTGACTTTGTCATTGATGCTTCCTGTGAGTTGAAAATTGATATTGTTCCATCTCCGTTGACTGCAATGAATTATTCTGTTTGCTTTCTGCTTTCCACTAGCCAGTTACACAAATGAACAACGTTGGAAGTGTACGAGTGACTGGCAGCTCTGCTACTAAATAACTTTAAAATGATTGGCAGTGGCCAGGCTGTTTGATCAATAGATGTGCTTGAAATGATGTCTGCAAAGAAGTGCTTCTTGAGGTTGATGGAATCAAGTGTCTCCTCGTAAAGCAGATAAATTGATTCAATGGAGTTGTCACTGGGAGTGAGGTGTCTGCATGACGCCTGGCTTCCTCACCTTGAGAGCTTATAATTTATAAGGCCTGGTCTGGTAATGTGTGCTGATAAAGGTGGCTCTGTTGTAGAAAGACTGTCAGGTTGTTTCTACCACTTGGACAGCTCCTGTGTTCTTTAAAGTGATGCTGTAATTAAAAGCTGTACCGTTCTCTGGAGGCTTTGACCTCTGACCCTGTCAAAAACACAAGTTTTGTTCTTTTCTTACCTTATTATCTAATGTAGGTGTTTTTTTCATGTGATTGACATGGGGGAGGAGGATGGTTATCTTGCTATATATGGATCACAGAATGTCAGGAGTTGGAAGGGACCTCAAAAGATCCTCTAGTCCCACCTCCCTGCCAGAGCAGGATCACCTGCAGCAGGTTCACAGAGGAACGCGTCCAGGCAGGTTTTGAAAGTCTTCAGAAAAGGAGACTCCACAACGTCTCTGGGCAGCCTGTGCCAGGGCTCTGTCACCCTCACAGTGAAAAAGTTTTTCCTCATATTTTTGTGGAACGTCTTGTGCTCCAATGTGCACCCATTGCTCCTTGTCCTATCATTGGACATCACTGAGATCTTCCCAAGCTTCTGTCACCAGGTACCTCAGTGCATGGAGAAGGCCATGTAGCTCTGCTGTGCTATTGTCTCATCTCCTCCTCCTCAAGAGTCCAGGAACTAGACATGGCAAAGGATGTGTAGGTGAATCAAGAAGTCTTGGTGGAATGACTGTCCTCCTCTCCTTCCTGCCCTGCAGACACTGCTCGGAAATGGGGCAGAACCTGCTGATTTGTGGGGTCTTGTGACAAAAGAGAAGGATTTCTTTTTGTCTGATCCTGGAAGGGAGCAATTTAAGTTGGTGATTTATGTTCGTAGAAGCATTTCTTTCCCATACTTCTTCCTTCCTCCTCACTCAGAAGTACATATAAGGCAACAAGGGTGACATCTGATAGTCATTTACAGTGTTTTTCTTCTGGATGAGATTTCATTGTGTTATAGGCTGGTAGGAAGATGTTTTTTTTCTATTTGCTATTAATTCAATTAACATTGAACAGGATTACTTACTTCCAGAGGAAAGGGGCTTTTGCACCCAGCTTCTGTTCAGAGTTAGTATATACTGAGGTTCACAGTCCTTGATTTCCACAGCAGGGTGCAACAGGGACCAGAAGCTTATAGCACAGGCAATGCAGTAAGGCACTATATGGCACCTGCAGAAGTTATTAGGTGAGGGGAACCTGTTGCCTGAGCTGTGTTTTGGGCCTGAAACTCCAAAAGAAGAAAAATTCTAACCTAAAGTCATCAAAGAGGAGCCCTGTGCCACCCTCCTAGTGCTTTGGTAGGTGGTTTTTCCTGGGGCCTTAGGTGGCCACGCGTGTCTTGGGATGACGAGCTGCACAGATACCAGCGAGCATCCAGCTTGGGCAGGCACATGGAACTGTCACTGTTCTCCACTGTCTGCCTCCCATAGTGTATTTTATGAAGTCCCATAATAATAGCCTGCTGGGGAAAACATGAGGGTTTAAATATGGGAGCAGCTTTTATGGGTTTGGTGGGTGTTGTTTTGGTTTTTTGTTTTGGTTTTTGTCGTCGTTGTTGTTGAATTTCCAAGCACATGCTTGCATTAAGAGCCTGCTGAGGACTCCTCCAGCAAGACAGGTGCTCTGAGCCTCTTGAAGGTTGAGGATGAAATATTCTGTTGTTTCAGCTGCTATGACCTTATGGTCCCTAGCAAAGTTGATTATGGATGTATAGCAGCTTTATTGCTCTGTGACGACACGTGTGGTACAGTACCCAGTGGTATTCAAGTATTTCATAGCTATATCAAAGAAAATACTTATGGAGTATTAGGCCTTATAAACCCATAGTGCTGTGTATTTTATGGCTGGATCTTAAAGTTAGCCATGAAACAACTTAGAAGTATTTGTGCTTTTGTTTGATTTGGACTGGTGTGCTGCTTTTGATATTTCTTTGGAGAAACAACTCCTGTTTTACAGCCTTGCATGGTACATGCAGCCACTATTTAACTGAAGGGACTTGGGGAATTTTGCCTAGTGAATCTGGCAAGAACAGTGAATATGACAATGTATATGTTGCAAAAGAAGGCTGGATATGAAAAGTCAAATACGATTGTGTGAAGTATGAAGGGTTGTAAAAGAAAGAAGTAGTAATATTTTTGTAGTCGTTGTTTTGGTTTTTTTTCCTCACTCAGTTCTGGGATAGATTGTGTCACTGTTTTGCAGATCTAGAGGACCTCAGAGAGGAATAGTTTGGGAGTTTTCATGGATGTAACTGAAAACAGAACTTGGCCCAGTAATTGCAATGGCAATTGTAAATCTAGGTTTGTGTTGATCACCTGTGCAATATGTGGACTGGAGCGTCAACAAATGGGTTTTTAGAGCATCTCATGCTAAGAATGGAGTAATATTTCACCAAAATATTTAAGTTTTCCTGTCATATTTAGGATTTGGTTCAGAATGAGCCCAGTTTTTGAATCTGGGGCAAAGACTTTCTTCTGTTGTAAGTCATTGTGAAAGTAGTTATGTATGTGATTACTGTGGAATAACATCAACTTCAGTTGCTTTTCATTTATTTAATTTTGAACTATTCAGTGATAGTGGTATATTAAAATTATGTATATTCAGTGCTGGAGTATAAAATACCATGTAAAACATTTATTGAAGTTTAAATAATTCTGTTTCCTAATCAAGGGCTTAGGAGATAATTCTGCTTCTACTTTTAAATATAAATATTCAATTTGTTTGCTCACTTTTATTAACTAGTGCCTGGAATTAATTGTGGTTTATTGGGGTTCTTTCTCCCTTATTAACTTGTGTGGCTTTGTTACTAAAATCCAGGAGTATTTTCCGTTTCTCCCAAATTACACAATATAATGACTGAGAACATGTACCTACATGAGCCTAATTTGTTGCACTCCCACTTCAAGGCAATAAATTGCTTTAAAACTAAAAATGAAATTCCTTTTTTTGTAACCTTAAGAACGACCATTTCAGTTTCACTGATGGAACAAAACTACTGTAATTAGGCAGACCGTAGTTTTTAGTGTAAGGTCACATAATGTTTTGCTGAGAATAATAAGAGGAAATGATCTTCAATTTAACATCTTGGTGTCTGGCAGACCAGCTGCTCTGGTCATTTCTGTTAGTGAAGTGGCCTTGGGAAAAAAGGGTAAGTGTGTGTTGTTTATGTGAAATTAAATTAACCTCACTGCAGAACTGGTACCCATGTAGACTTAGTGGGGTTTTTAGGCTTTTTAAACCACTTTTATTTTTCGGGTGTGTATGTGTGATAAGGTGTGCTGAAGTGTCAGAAGACATGCCTTACCTTTAAAACAATTTAAAAAAAAAATCATTAGAAGGAATGGCTTGATTCCAAGATATTGCTCTCTTCTGGGGACTGTAAGCCTTTCTTTGCAAGGTGAGTGCTTGCTAAAGGCAGTAGGTCAGGCATGTTCTGGTGCAGCTGCGATATGAAGAGTGGTAGTTGGCCCAGGTTGGTGTGCTACTGAAATTAAAAATATATATATATATATAGTGAAAAGAGCTTTGTAAAGGTTCCCTGGTAACATTGGTGCTGCTGGCATGGTTCCCGACTCCTGGAGTGTGTACCGTGGTGCTCCTGCTGCTTTAATGGCAACTGGCAGCCTACATTGGGAGCAGCATTGTCAGCTGGAAACAATAGTGTCTGATTCTTGCTTGTCAGCTGGGACAATAGCCCTGCTGATGGGCTGTGGTGGAGGAGAGTGGGCTTCCTTTGTATGGCAGTGCAGGCATGGCAGATGGCTAATTGGACATGATAAACCACGGGGGCAATGGGGAGGAAAAAGGAGATCTGCAGGGATTATCGGCTTGTATCTCCCCACGTTAGGAGGGGAAAAAAACAACAAGTATTTTAAAGACGTTACCAACTTTAGATCTTTGCCATGAATATATCATTCAGTAATGCAGAAAGGGGGACGCCCTAACTAAAGCCTTTCCTTAGCCAATGTGAAGTCCACTTTATTAGCTGCGAGCAAATCATATTATTGTGTGGAAAGGTAGGCAAACACATGGCCCCCCAGAGATGTTGGCATGGCACTTAGGAAAATTAGCAGTGCATATTTTTCACCAGTCTTGTAAGTGAATGTCAAACTGTTGTGCCAAACAGTATCCAAGCTGAAAACAAAGAGCTTTGCAGCAGTGCTTTTCAGGAGTGGAAAGTTAAGCTCTACCATAGTTTGTCTTGATACGAATAGATGTCCATCAGTGTTGGAGCACTGAAAAGCTAAGGTGATTAATGAAAACAAAATTTATTTATTTAAATGTATTTTATTAGACTTAATAGAGTATACAGTATGAACCCAAAACCTGAGGCCTTTGTGCAGCTTATTTAGAACAGATTAGTGAAAACTGGAATGAAAGCCTCAAGGTTAGAATCACAAAAATTATCAGAGAGGTAGAACATTTCTCTTATCACAAAAGACTGAGAGAGTTGGAGTTGTTCATCCTGGAGAAGAGAAGGCTCTGGGGAGACCTTATTGCATCCTTTTTAGTACTTGAAGGGGCTTATAAGAAAGATGATAGACTTTTTAGTAGGGCCTGATGTGATAGGACAAGGGGTAATGGTTTTAAACAAAAATAGGGTAAATCAGACTAGAGATGAGGAAGTCCTTTTTACAGTGAAGGTAGTGAAACTGGAACAGGTTGCCTACAGAAGTGATAGATGCTCCATCCCTGGAAGCTTTCAAAGTGAGGTTGGGATGGGGCTCTGAGCAACCTGATCTAAAGATGTCCCTGCTCACTGCAGGGGTTTGGACCAGATGACCTCTAAAGGTCCCTTGCAACACAAACCATTCTAGAATTCTAATGGATGTGTCAATCCCAGGTAGTTTTTTGGGGTGAGATGCGTAGGATTAGCTGGTGACTTTTGTGGCTGTGGATTACGTACCCAAGGCTGTGCCCACAGCCTGGTAGCAGCAGCTAGAAGTTTGTCCCATTGGATGTATTTTCATTCCTTTTTTGCTCTTCCCTAGTTTAACAGCAAGAGAAAGCACACCACAACTTTGGGAATAATTCAACAGTTTTTGTTTGTTTTCCCTCTGTCCATACAGGAGGTATGAGAAGCGGGGCTGAAAGGGAGTTGGTCATGTGCATCAGTGGCTGCTGCCGTGATCAGCAGTCATTGTTGGCTTTAGTTCCCTGTTTTGTAAAATGGTATCAAGTGCCTAGAATACTTTGCTATTTTAGTGTCTCTCGTAATAATAATGTTATGGCACATAACAGATACGTTTAAATTGTAGTAAAAATAAATCTGCAAGAGGTTAAAAATAATAGCTAGTGAGAAATATGCAGTACTCCGTGGAAGCAGGTTTACTTTCTGTGGAAATGTCTGGACTGTGTTTCTCTTCCACTGTTTACTACTGTCTTTTCCCACGGGACAAGTTGAGTGGAAACTCCAGATGAAACATTTCAGCGGGTTGCCTTTGGTTTCAGCAGGCCCTTCACGTGCTGTATCTGTTGGTCTGTGTAACTTTTGAAGCTATAGGTGCAGGAGTCTGTTTGAAGGCTTGTGAGTGGATGCAGTAAAACTTCCAATAGAGCTATCCTCCTGTAGGGCCTACAATATTGTCATTATGTTATGATGGTTCTCTACCGGAATTTATTATTTGTGTTACTGTCTCAGTGGCTGATGAGTTCCTTCTGAAGCAGATGCTGTGTGAACACTGAACATGAAGATGAGCCCTGCCATCAAGTGCTTAGGATAAAAGCTGTCAAGTGGACTGTGAATTCACATAACAGGATACTTGTCTTTCACTTTGCTTTGTTTTTAAACATGTCTGAGGGATAAATCAGAAGAGTTAGAGAGTCTGGCCTCTGGATGTTGAGCAGAGGGAATGGCTGAGAATCAGGTACAAGCATAAAAATAGCGAATAAATGAAAAAACTGTAAAAAATTTAAAAAAAAAAATTTAAGAATGCACTGAAGTTACCTAGCAGAGCACTTCAGTGCTGGAGGGCACTTGGCTGAGAAAGGGATGGCAGTCTGAGTGGCTGCATCCTCTGTGGAAGGGAAGTGGGTGATGTCAGTGTGGGGAAGGTCAGAAGCCAAAGGAAATCTCGGAAATAAGACAATAAAAGGTTTGATTGGAGTTGTAGCTTTTGGGATGGAAAGCCAAAGGTAGGTTTTTCTGACACATTAGGGAAAAAAGTTGGTAGGCTCTGGCTGGATACATAAAGAAAAGAGGGAACAGGCAAAACCTGTGCTTGTGCCATGCTCAGAATGGGGAAGGCAGCCATAGGAGGTACTGAGAAACACAGGAAAAAATAGCAAGGTTTTCTAGGAGATGCTCCTCACTGTCAAAGACTGTTATTGTCGCACCACAGTCTTTTAATGGTGACTGCAGCAAATGCCTGTCTTGCTTTGATGCTGCAGAGAGAAGGCATTTTCTTATAAAAACACAGAGCTAAAATTCTTGAGTGTTCTGCTTCATGTTTAATGCCTCTGGTTCACAGAAATGTGTCATGAAGAGCTAGCCTCCCTGGATCTGACTGCCACTGTATTCTCAGCAACATAACTTTCCTGCTCTGCTTTTCTGTGCTGAGGCAGAGAGTTCAGGAGTGATGCTAATGGATTCAGTCTGAAGCATTCAGATAAATTTAGTCTGAAAGAGCAAGTCAGGCCTACCGGGTAAATAGTAATGATCTTCTGAGTGTCGAGGACTTAGATCTACTGTGTGTGAATCTCCGGTTAACACCTTGCTCCTGTTCAACTCAATCCTGCTTGAAAGTTAGCTGGGGTGTTAAATAGGTCAGCTATCTGTTTCAGATACCTGTTAGTCTGTAATCTGTCTGCTGCTTCGGGTTATTTATCAAATTCCTAATGAGATGGTCTTGAACTGTTTGAGGCCAGGAGAACGTTGCTAATGAGGTCTTGGTTTAAAACACCTCTGGTGCTAAAACTGAACAGAGGGAAAACCCTGTTGGTTAGATGAGTTCAGATCAATTAAAACTAATCTGTGTGGTAATGGGAGTTTGTAAAAACAACACTTCCCAGCATGTAAGCCCTTATCATGGTAAAAGATTTTTTTTAAAAAAAAATTTAAAAAATAAAATAAAATACTGCTTCATTATTGAGTTGGGCAGCGAGGTGTAGCTGGCAGCTTGGACCTGGTTGCTATGGCTGAGACTGGTTTCAGTGCTTGATCCAGCTTAAGCTCCATTGATGTTTGTGCCTGGGAGCCTTACAGTGCACATATGCAGTAGTTAAAAACCAATGGCTGGTAGGTTTATTACTTGGGCAGTCAAAGGACAGGTTTCTACAGCATCCACCTCAGAAGTAAAGCAGTGCTCAAGACGTGCGGGATGAACACTAGTTGCTTTGCTTGACTCAGCCATCCTCAGCTCCCTTTGGTGTGCAATAATAATGAAGAGGATAGTAATTAGAAACAATACACAGGATTAGTACAGTATTTCAGAACATTTAAATAGTCACAGTCTTCGTGTACGATAGGGAAGTCTTATCAAATCCATCTATAAAGGGGAGATAACCAGGCGCAAAGGTATAGTAAGTGCTTTTCTTTAGGTTGTACGATCTTTGTGCACGTGTTCTTGAAAAACCCATGTCCTGATGGTGGAGCAAATCCTGACAAAGCGCTCTGTGGCTTTACCTTCTGTTGGCAGGGCATGAGCCAGGAAAAGCAGACCAATCCCTTTTTACTATAGGATTGGCAAAAGTCACGGCTGAAGTGACAGGTGAAATCGGAGAGATGTGCAAACGCTCAGCTCTTAAACCTCTTGATATGGGTACCTATATATGGGTGCTGGTGACCTACTTCAGACAGGCTGTACGTCTTGGCCTTAGTCCTGGAAACGGGATTAACACACCTTTTCTATGTCCATACCAACCAGTCAAACGGTCTTAAGATTTTTATTACACTGACCCTGTTTTTAAATATGCATAGGTCAGAGCCGCATCTGGTATAAAAAGTGGCCCAATGCCAGTGACAGCAGAGGAGCTACAGTAATTTACGCAGGCGGATATTTTGGCCTGCATTCAGCTAACAGACTCATGTGGGGATGGGGCCAAAGAGGACTGGTAGCAGAGTAAGGATATTTCTAATTTAATGGGTTAAGGCATCCAGATGATTTTGCTCATCACCGTGGTGCTTGAATGCTGATAAAACCAGGCACTTGGGCTCTGGGTCCGTTCTGCTCGCTATTCAGTAGGGTCTCCTGTGCCTTTTTTGTAAGGAGTGTGCTGCTGTGAAAGTTACATCTATTAAATGCTAAATGTAAGAGAGATTTAATGACATGCTATTAAAAAGTTCCACCTAACTAAAAATGCTTTGCTTTCCAGTCTAGGTTTACTAATATATTCCATATTTCATAGAGATTGCTTCCTGAAGAGAATGCTGTCAGAAGCCATTTACGGCTCTGATCCTGCTTTTGTTGTCTTTTACAAGTGCCAGATTCCTTTTTGCTGCAGAGCCAACCACTCTGCCACAAAGTTTTTTGCTGTGGATGTCTCCCACAGGCGCGTTAAGTTGCTCCAGGCATGGGACGGTACCTCCTGACTGGTTCCATTCAGCAGAGTTTAACAGAGCTATAACCGTAGTATATGATTTCCTTTTCTTGGTCTCATTTTTCCCCTACTTTTTTCCTCTTGGAATACATCTAACAAACGTAAAACCCATGTGTCGCTATTCCAGTTGGGGCCATTTGCTTCATGGGGCATTGTCCAGGGTAGATTAAACTCCTGGCCTTCTGAAGAGCACTGAATTGGTGGCACATACCACCTGTATTTACCAGTAACATTGCCCCATGCATCATGTAAATGAGTGAACTGCAAAGAGTTGTAATTAAGTGCTACTCTGAAGAGCAATTTTCATGTTGACAAGACAAAGTCAGTGATGTTGCATCTTCCTATGGGAATATGTAGACAAAGGAATATTTCCTCTTTGGAAGTTATCTTTGTATTTCTTTTCTTAAGAGACAGAAATTGTGGGAGGTGTATATAGCACAGGCAGTGGTCACCAGTCTGTGAACTGCAGAGATTGGTGTGGGAGCAGTCTCTCCCTGTAAATGCCACTGCCCCTTCACTGCTCCCTAGTCTAGACCACAGCCCTTACGTTCAACTGGCTGCAGCTCCCCAGCAAAGGCTTCCTTTGGTTCAGGTATAACTGGGAAGATTTAAGAAGGACCAAAGCTGCTCCCTGGCTCTGTTTTCTCAATATCCCCAATCCAAATGAGCCTCTGTCTCGTTGAACTGAACAAGAAGTGCTATGGGGGGGCTCTGTCACTCCTTTTCCTCTTGTTCTGCTCCTTGGCTGAATGTCAAATGGACAAGACAAACTTTATACAGATTAAACTGAAAATCTTGAAACTAATAGGATAGCACAGATAGCAAAATTAGGGTGCCTAACCAGCAGGCGTGCAGAGTGCACAGGCAGATAAAGCAGGACTAAGCTCCTTTTTTTTTCCTCCCCCCCCCCCCATCTAACATGCAGCTATGTTAACAGCTGCAGCTAATGACTTCTGAAGGGATCTCCTCTCCTGGCTCCCTCATTGCTCTTCCAGTCTGCGTATGTATTTTCCCTGAGAGCTTTTCCAAGAACTGAATTAAAACCTCACTAGTCATTACTTTTCCTTTTGGTGTGTGGACACCCTACAAACAGGGGCTCGGGCAGCAGCCTGAAGCAGTTAGGTTTCAGAGAAAGCCAACTGTAGCAATCTATTTTTAAAAGGTTATTTTGAAGAATTGGATTTTATGACCTGATTTGAACTGGTCTTGGGCACCCACGTGTTGTGCTGCCGCAGCCAGAACCCAGAGGATCGTCACTGTTTGCTGTTTTGCCATTGCAATTCTATCTGCGTTCTGTATCAGACAGCAACAAATGATTCTCTCCAACCTCAGTCGGGCTTGTCCTGTGTGTTGATAGTGGAAAGTTGCGGATCTTTTACTAGGGAAAGCAAAACTACGCTTGTCACATTGCAGTTTCTTGGATGTCGTGTTTCCCTTCAAGGGGTGGAAGTCTGGAGTTTGGGCTGTCATCTTCTACGAAACACTATTACTTTGGCTATTTGTAAAAAAAATATTTTAAAATCCTCCATGACCAAAGAGTTTAAGCAGGAGTTTACAGAAATTTCATCCTTAACTTTGCTGTTAAGTTACAGATACAGTTACTATGTAAGGCCTTAAAACACCCCCACCTCTCGGCTACAGTAAATGAAAATTGAACAGCCTTGATGCAGGAAGCCACAGGCTGTTGCAGCATCAGTCCTTGATGCTTTGTCTGTACTCATCCTTGTACTGTTCCTCTTAACATCGGTGCTGCAGGAGCTTTCCAGTGGGGCTCTGGTGGCCACTGGCCTGGGCTTGTACCTCTTTATAGGAGGCATTCAGCTTGTAGGAGTGAATATAAATCTTGTATTCAGTCTCCTCCAGCTGCCTCAGTATTTCTGTTGTGTAATTCAGCACAATGTTTCGATTGTGCTGAAGTAACTTGAGTTTATTCTCAGTCCAGAAACAAATGGGAAACTAATGGATTGCTTTGGATTAGATACTGATGCTCAAGAAAGCCGTCTGCTTCAGTGGCACACTTTTTACACATGGGTAAGTAAATTAATGTGTTAATTTGAAAGTTTAGGACTTTTCATGGAATTGTTTATCATAATGTAGTCCTGCTGGGACTCTGCTGATAAACAGGATTTTTAGATAGAAGGCCTACATGGATAAGCAGGTGCTCATCGCTCTGTCGTTGGCACCCCGGAAGCCCCTAAGAAGCACTTAGATATTAAAACTGCAGTTTTGTTTTAAAGTTAAGACTTGAGGTTCACAGTTTGTGAAGCTGTTGGTGCAACTAAGGAACAGTTTCTGGAAAGGAAGGTGACATTTCTAATGCCTTGGATAGATTCTTCTTGGGATAGCTGCATTCTTCTCTTTTCTATATTTCTGCTCTGAGGTTATGCATTGCAATGCTGGTGTGCATGGATAGTTGCTAAATTTGACTGTATGAATTGCTGCATTTTAGTGCTGAGAGGTAATTTGTATCTGTGAGTCCTCTACAGGGCTTCAGGGTGAAGATCCTGTTATTCTTAACACCTCTACTGTCTTTGCATAACCTCTCTCTTTAGGTAAGGTAAAACAAACGTGGCCTCTGGCAGCTCTCTGTCAGGAACAGCACACACAGGCACCACGTCCAGGCACTCCGTCCTTCCCGGCTGCTACTGAAGCCGTCTGGGAACACTCAGGCTTCCCCTGCGTCACACCCCAGGCTCTGCGCCTGGAGGAAACCTTCTCCCATCATCAGTTCTTCCTGTCCAGCAAGTCACAGCTCATTGTTTAAGATGGCAAAGTGCGTTGTGGCCCTGCAGCACGGGAAGGGCTGTAAAGTGTGAAATGACGTTATTGTTGTTAAAGAAGTTTATAAGCTGTTAAACACCCCGTGTTGGTCAGGCAGAGCCTTCCGATTTCAGCTGCTTGATAAGAGGCCAGTGAGTGAACACCTGCTGTATGCAAAGAAGGGGGAAGGCAGGCTCTGCTTGTCTCCAGCATCCCAAATCAATGGGTGCTTTTTCTCATGCTTAGCTGGACCTGAGTTCCCAGTATCTCATCCCTTTTCTGTTTTTTGGTTTGTAATGTTCATGTAGGGTTATATGAGGGTGCAGCAATTGCAAGCTTTTATGAAAGGAGCTCTTGAGCTTCTGCTTCCGTAACTTTTTTTGAGGCTCCCTTAGGTAAAGCCTGACATGCTTCGTCTGACAGACAGCTGGATTGAAATTTCTAACAGCTTAGTCTGTTGGTGTCAGTGTGTCGAGGTGCAGCCAGAAAATTTAATCTTCAAGTTGTAAATATCCCCAAGTTGTATTTACAAGTGGCAATGTGCTAGAATAGCGTTTTTTACTGGGCTTTTAATTTTATGCATCTCATCCTTTCTGATCTATGTCAGACCAGAAGGTTCCTCAATTCTTCTTGTTCATCGTAAATATCAGTTATCCCTTTGCTGTGAAAACTGGTCCATTGCAGAATAAGGATTTTTTTTGCATTGGCGTAATCCGAAAAGATTGCTACTGTGAAAAGCAAAGCCCTTGGTCTTATTGTGTTCCTCTTGTCAGTATTAAAGCTCTTCATGTGAGCAGCCCACATCATTGCTGGCTTTCCCTGCTGCTGGAGCCCGCAGTGAGACCGTAATTCTGCATTTGCCATTGCAGTGCCTTCCCATATAGTGTGATTTTTACAAATCTAGTATTGTGCTTTCTTTGCAGAAACAACAGCAACAAGAAGACAGTCTTGGCAGCACTGGACGAACAAGCTAATTTTCACCTTGTAGTACCAAGGTTGTAGATTGCTCTACAGTTACTTGAAAGGACATTGTAGAGAGATTGATGCTGGTCTCTTCTTACAGGTAATTAGGGACAGAACCAGGGGGAATGGTTTCAAGTTGCAGCAGGGCACGTTTAGGCTGGACATCAGGAAGAAATTCTTCACGGAGAGAGTGGTGAGACACTGGAACAGACTGCCTAGGGAGGTGGTTGAGTCGCCATCCCTGGATGTGTTCGAGTGTCGTTTAGATGTGGTGTGGGGTGATATGGTTTAGGGGTGAACTTGTAGTGTAGGGTCAATGGTTGGACTTGATGATCCCAAGGGTCTTTTCCAAGCTGAATTGTTCTATGATTCTACGATTCTATGATTGGCTTAGTGGATAACCTAAAATTCTGGAGATGAAGGTCCTACTTCTGCTATGGCCTGTTGGATGACAGTATGTGATTAGTATTGCTCCGTGCCTCAGTTTCCCTCAGAGAATTGGGTAGCTGGCTGTGGATGAAAAGCCCTAGAAAATAGTAACACTTAAAGCAGCGCATGTAACAGTTGTTAACCCAGAGTGCTGTCATCATCTCCACTTTATAAATGTGAGGAACTGAGGCAGAAAATGGTTTGCCAAAAGCTATTGATGTAGTCAGGGCAAGAGCCCTCCTTGGGCCTTGGCAGCTCGCAGCTGCCTGGCCAGGCCGCAGCCTCGCTGCTGCTCCTCACCGGGAGTGCCACAGCGCTGGTTAAACCACAGGACTTCTGGTGGGGGGAGCAGATTTAGGCTCCTTCCTTTTGCTGTTCCTGCCGAGTGAATTGGAAAAGTAGTAAACAAAATTGGTTTTATCTAGAAAAAAGGTTTTAGAGCCCTCAATTTTCAAGCAGGCATAGTTTATAGTACAAAGTATATGGGGCAGCATTGTCCTAATTAGCTTTATGTTGAAATTAACAGTCCTTGAGTTCAACAGAAAGAGATTTAGGCCAACACAGTGTCTTTGAAAAATTCACAGGACTCTTTGCACTGTGATTTTAAATATGAGTTGAAGCTTTAACATCATGGAACCTCCTTTGAGCAGAATCTTTCTCTTCATTTAAAATGTTCTCCCTCTTTAAAAGCCAGCTTTTTTTTTTTTTTTAGTGTAATTTGAATCCATCTTATTTTAGGGTATCTATTTAGTATCCAACTGATTTTTTTCCCGCTAAAGTTCTTGGATAGCAAGTTCATTAAAAAAATCTCAGTGTTGTCAAACCAGTTTAATACATTTGGAACTTCAATTACCTGCTAAATCTTAAATTTGGTAATGGAAGCAGTGGAGGCATTCTGCAGTGTTTAAGGATTGCTTACAGAGATAAAATGGTTTTTGACTAGATATCAGATAAATACTTCTATGCTGCAGCATATGTGCATCTGGTTTTTCCTTTTTTTTTTTTAAACGAATCTGAAGAGTATAATCCTTCAGCATATCTCCAAGCAAGTTCTGTATCACTAGATCCTGTGTTCTTGAATGAAGACAATCATATAGTATTTTGCACCTAAGGAACATCTTTTGTCTCTGGATCTTGATGTATTTTATAGAGCCAAATATGTTCAGTCTAACCAAACTTCTGCGAAACAAGAAAATGTCATTTCCCGTTTTACAGTTATGCTAGCTAAGAGGAGGACACATTCTGGCTTTCATGTCAGACTGGTATCAGAGGTTGCTGGAAGACGATGTGGGACGGCATGTCTAGGTACGAAACTCGGAGAAAGGATTCTTGGAGTCTTGCTAGTTTTGATGCTGACTTGAATGTGATCCTGGACACAGATCTGAAGCCTCTTACAGGGTAATAAAAGAAGGGTGCAAAACTGTTTCCCTCCATCTCTGAATTGCAGATTATATTTGCATGGGTCCCTCAGTGAGCTCTGCCCATGCCTGAGAAGCCAAGCAAGGGCTCTGCTGTGTGTGGCTGGCACAGGGAGAGAGAAAGAGCAGAACTACATCGCTACTGTACAGGTAACAGAGGGCATTTTGCTTATGGCAGAGAAGCTTTTCTATTGTAAAATCCAGCTTTTTGGATTGAGGTGGCTAAAGCAAATACACATTTAGCTCCCGTTCAAGAGGTGATCAAAGCCATGTGAAGACTGTAAGTACCAGTATTTTTTTATTATTTTATTGTGATAATGAATTCTGAAGCTGAGTGGTGTTTCCCATGAATCATACCCAACTTTTTGCACTCCATAGTTCATTTGTGACACTGACTGCAATGTCATGTGTCATTTTTTCCTGAACAGTATCTACAGCTGTGGCCAGATGTGCTGCTTGGCTTGCAGCTGAGCTGGGTTCAAAGGCTTTGAACCCGAGCCAGGCTCAAAAGGGCTGAGCAGTGTTCCCCACTGTTGTGGGGTCGGTATCTGCAGGCATAGCTGCACGTGCAGTCCTTCTCTAACCCAATTCAGTCAGAATGATCTGGGTTAAAGAAAACTCTCCATGCTTTTAAATAGTAAGCCAACCTGGATCATCTTGACACAACCGGGTTAGGGAGTGACTGCATACAGATATAGCGACAGATTGGAGGGGGAGGTAACCCAGCTCTGCTGTAGCCGAGCTGTGAGTTGGACCACAGGCTGAGGAATGCTGATTGTGGATGAGTTCAGTAAGGTGCCCTGACTTTTGTCCTATACGATAGCCTTGTTTTGTAGGAAAGAATGAAATAGACCAAGGGCTAGAAATGCAGCTGATGTTTCCCAAGTTTGGTTTCTGATTATCAATTTGTAGTCTGATGCTCTCTGTAGTAGATGTACATTCCTGTCCAAGGGCCTGATAGTGACTGATTTTTTCCTTTATAGGCAATTTAGAGCAACTTCAAGGTTCTTCTAAATGCCACTTGCTTTCATGGGCTCTAAGGAAGCAGCTACCCAGGAAATATTTTCTGGCTAACAGCAGCAATTTTCAGATATTTATGCACATGAATGACACATATGTAGTCTCTGCAGGAGAGAGGCTATGTGGGTTTTCACAACCTCCTAAACATGCTGATAAGGGACAGATATAGCAAGGTTTTCTGCAAAAACTGGATGGAAATATTTAAGATTTTGGAATCACCGAATCGTTCAGGTTGGAAAAGACCCTTGGGATCATGAACTCCAATCATTAACCCTACACTACAAAGCTCACCCCTGAACCATATCCCCAATGCTACATCTAAATGACCTTTAAACACATCCACAGATGGTGACTCAACCACCTCCCTAGGCAGCCTGTTCCAATGTCTGACTACTCTTTCTGTGAAAAAAATGTTTTCCTTGTGTCCAGTGTAAATCTACCCAGTTGAAGTTTGAAGCCACTCTCTCTTGTTCTATTGGTAATTACCTGTGAGAAGAGACCAGCACCAACCTCTCTACAGTGTCCTTTCAGGTAGTTGTAGAGAGTGATGAAGTCTTCCTTTAGCCTTCTCTTCTTCAAACTAAAAAGGCCCAGCTCCTTCAATCCCTTTTCTTAAGATTTATTCTCCAGGCCATTCACCAGCTTTGTTGCCCTCCTCTGCACTCACTCCAGCACCTCAATATCTTTCTCTTATTGAGGTGCCCAAAACTGGAGAGGGGATAGTACAAAAATCTCTGTAATGCCATCTTAGGCAAGTTTGTAAGTGTGTATGTTTGACACTGGACTTGACAGTGATCTCATTGATTTCTGCTGTGCTGAGACTTGATTACTCTATTTTAACATGGGTGCGCTTGAGAGCAGAGTTGGGCCCACTTTTCTTTCCCGTTGAGGATCCTGTTGACAGTAGTTATGTGGGTCATATCCACACGCTGTGACCTGTCTCCACAACAGGCCACCACTCTGTGTTACCTGCCAGCTTCTAGCCTCAGTTATAAAGCAACATCTTCTCACCCCATCTCCCCTCTCTGGGAGGTATGACCCCCTTGTTCCCACAGAATGCACACTGGATGCTGTGATCCTGCTCCTCACCAGGTTAACACGTTGCCAACATAAGGCCTCTTTCAGTTTCTGGTGGAAACAACAGTAGGGGAATCCTATTTTGGTGTGTAGGCTCATTCAGGAGAGTTGAGTATCCATATAAATAAATGGAGGAAGCCTCGTTGCAGTGAGGTGTATGGTGCATGGGGGTGAGGAGAGATGCCCAGCCCATCAGATAGGGTGCCAGGGCCCATCTCATTGCCTTCAGTAGTTCCATGTAGTGCATGCTGAAGGTGCGTTGATAGCATGCAAGAGCTTCATGAATTCTGCCCTTGAAGCTGATGACAACCAAAGAGAAGGGACTTTGTCTTGTGGGTGTTTATTTCTAAATGCATTCACAGTGCGACTCGGTGCTTCCTCTGGCTGTCTGAGGTGAAGGCTTGACCTCTCTTTCTTTGAGCTCTCCTGACATTTTTAGTTGTAACGAACAGACTTAGATGTTGCAGTATGTTTTTCTGGGTCATTGAATGCATTATATGCTTGTCCTTCACAGAAGAAATACAGTATCTTTCATCTCGGCTCATCAACTTGTGTTTGTTGATTTTAATTTTGTAGCAGTTTTTTAAACCAAGGGATTTTTTTTTTTTAATAGGCATTATTCACAGGTGGAGAAGTGAACTGACTCTTAGTTGAAGCACACTCCCTCATGCTTGCACCTGCAGAGGGATGTGGTATGAGGAAACAGCCATGAGTCTGTGGGGTCGTTTACACCTGAGGAGACAGGATGCAAAATCCTATAGCAGTGCTCAGATATCAGTGGAGCTGAGCAGTCCTGGATCAGAGTCTGGCCTCAGCTGGTTGTAACTGGCAAATTTAGAACTCCTGTGTTATGAGCATGTGCTCCCAGTCCAGGTCCTCCCATTTGCTGTGTTATAGGCAAAGTCAAATCTATATGCAGTCTCCAGGCTGTCTTCAGCAATTTGGAAACCTCTGTGCATGAATGGTTCTTCCACATTTCTGGAAATCAGCTTGACTGACATAAAAACACTGGAAAAGTTGCATCTCAGATGCTTTTGCTATGGTTTGGCTGCATTTTCTGGAAATATTTGGCATTTGCATTGTCTGGTCTTCAAACCACGTACCTGCCTCAAGACTGGGACTCTGAGCTCATGACTTGAGATGGAATTGGCTACCTTCAACCTTAAGCACTATGTTTCCGCAAAAAACTGTCTTTTGTCGAATTTCAGTCCAATTTCATGGTATTCAGGCTGTTTCAGTTACCATTTCTCATGCTTTTTTCACACTATCTCTGCATTCCAGTAGTGGAGCAGTCTCCACATCATCTTGTCCTGAAAATTTTAGTGGTAACAATAAAAATGCCCATGTTTATGACTGGTTTCAGGAGAAACCTCTTTAGCTTTCAGTTGAAAAAAGAAAAACAGATAATTTGAAATGTTTGGACAAAAACAATAACAACAAAAAAATTTTGTTTGAAAACTTCTAAGAAAATTAGAGTAGAAATTGTTTGTTCATGAGTGGTTTACCTTTTCCAACAAAAATACTAAGTTTTCTTTGAGAACAAGGGGCACTTTCATTTGATTATTTTGCAGAGTCAAAGCCTTATTTCATACTGAGGAGAAAATTTTGCTGGCAGCTTCTTCTTCAGCCCTACTCCTCCAACTAGTTGGTTAAGCATCTCCTAAAAAACTAACCTGCTTGCATCACTAGGAAATCACCATGCTTTAATATTTATATTCAAAGTAAGGCTGGTATTATACTGAAAAGCAAACAAGCAAGCAAGCCTGCAACATGTACGTGCCAGATTAATGGAGTTGTCGGCTCTGTTCATGCCACAGTGATTGACGGGCGCTGATGGAGTGGCCTCTCCCTCACTCTTTGTCTTGTCTGTGTGTTAATGCCTCCACTCGTTGAATAATGATGCGCTTTAACACAGATTTGTCTTATGTTTGTTTCTGAGTGCCGCCAGACCCGGGATTATGTCCATGTTTCTCTGAAGCACCTGGCACGCTTCTGGTCGGTAGGAATAATTTAGCAAGAAGAATTGTACCTGGAGATGAGTACAGCCCTGCCTTATGGGAGCACTAACCAGTGAAACCAGTTGCCACGCTGTATTTCAGTGAATCTGCAGATTTGGTACTAAGGGCAGATGTTGTCTGCATCTCGGAGCACACGGGACTGCATGGATGTACGTGGGTATGCCTGGCATTTTGGCCTGATTTCAGTGTGACAGGGATGTTGGTTAGAGGGTGTGAGGAGCACAGAACAGGCTGTTGGTGGGCTTCTTGCAGGAACTTCCCCAGGCACCTCGTGGGTGAGCCCCTGTGTAGGGAGTAGACGTACAGATCTGTGCCTGTGTTGTACTTGTGTCTGCTCCTGAGCTAACTTGTGAGGACCAGTGTGGACACAACCAGTGGGGTTGTACGTGATGCCCTCGTGGATGTGCTGGCTGGGTTGTACCTTACGTGATGGACGCACTTGGTTTCTACACTTCGTGTACACACATCCAAAACTCATGTAAACCTTCAGAAGTGAAGTTTCTATTTGTGAACGTGATTCCTTATGGAAAGATGTTCATAATGCCTTCAAGAAAGCCCAGAGCTTTTCCTTGTTACAAAGATGCTTCCAGATCACTATTTATTCACTTCTCTGTGGGATGAATGCAGATAGTCTCCCTGATGCCTCTGGCCTGTCCAACTTGACATTACTGTCTCTAGTGTAGCTGGTTATGGTAGGGCTGCTCAGCATGTTATTAAATTTACAAGCCCTTGGTTACATTATTAGTAAGAGTAAATATTTTAAAAGACAAGGGCAATTTAGAAATCCTGTGTTAGTTGTAGCAATGTAAGCAGCAAAGGCAACTAGTACTCTCACTAGCATATACAAAGAGCAGAGATTGAACAGTGTTGGGATGCAACGGGCCTCAGGGAGCTCTGCCACCAGTGAACATGGAATCGTTTCAGAGACTGCAGACGGACCTTTGAACACACGAATCAATTACTGCCAATATGAGTACAATTTGTGAAGAGCGTATCTGGGAAGGAGAAGGAAAAGCAAGATTCTCTCTAACAAAACATAATTAGTTCCCTGCACCTTTTTATGTATTTTATTTTACTTTATTTTGGGAGTCTAGCGGATCAGAGAGGTCCTGGGGTTACTGTCTGTGTAGGATATTGGGAAATGAGTAG
Organism: Apaloderma vittatum; assembly: GCF_000703405.1. NCBI lineage: Eukaryota > Metazoa > Chordata > Aves > Trogoniformes > Trogonidae > Apaloderma > Apaloderma vittatum. The sequence continues at coordinate 22,715 of NW_009705326.1, forward strand.
ATCTAAGAATAAGTAATTCTTTCAAGATGGCGATTCCTCCCCTACTTCACTTATTTACTTCAAAGATAAGTCTTGATATAAAAGAAAATCCCCAGCTCCCATTGACAAGTATTGCTGAATATAGCATTAATAATTATAGCATATGTGTAAGCAGTAATTTACCGTGTAGCTGCAGTCAATTTTCTAGGTATTTGGAAACTGTGAAATATCACAGTTCCAGAAGGACAACAGAGGCTGCAGTTTGCAAAGTCTGCTCCCTTCTGCTCTCCTGCAGTATTTATTCACCGAACTGTGCAAAGTGCTGTTAGCCACCAAGGCAATGTGGGATTTATCTCCCTTGCTTGCTTTGTCTCACTAAGGGGCATGGAGCTTTTATCCCTTCATCAAACTACTCTGGAGAGGTTTAGTATTGCAAATATGCCAGTGCAGGGTACAGCTGCCATATTACTGCTGCTCAAGCAGAAATTTATGGCAAGGAAAGACAGATACATGTGGTGTTGGGTTATGAGAGTGACAGATTTGCTGTCATGTCTCATAGCAGTTTAGGTGAGATAGAGCTGTTTATTATTTATTTTATTTTGTCATGGAGTGCCAAGCTTAAGCAGACATAAGGCATGTTTAACAAGTAAATGGGGCTTAATTTTCCTATTGGTATGAACTTGGAATTTCCCCAGTCACTACAGATGACTTAAAAAAAATTAAAGCTCACCTAAGTGACCTAGAGGAGGGAGACAAGGTACAAGGCAGTGATGAACACAACCTTCATGCTGAGGATGGGGTTCTAGCCCTCAGCTGGGACAACGGGAATGGCACGCATCTGTAGTGAGGTTATCGTGACTTTATTGAAATTGTTTACACATATGGATTGTTGTCTGTCTTCTAGCAGCTGTCAAAATCCTGCCTTGGGTAATGTCTCGGAGCAGTCTAATCCTTCTGCAGGAGGCCACCCGAGCCTGGTCCCCCTGAGAGTTTGTTACATGTGGCTGATGCCATGGAACAATGTGCTACTCCACATTAAAACAAATGTTGATTTAAGCCAAGGTTTTGAATAGCTGCTACCAACTTATTAAATATTTTAGGGGGCCCATGTAGAAACGGGGGCTAGTCCACGCTGTAACATCTTTTGTGGTTGTTTTTGGTTAGTATTAACGTTCTGAGACCATGTATGTGACTCTTCGTGTCAGAAGCTCTTACCTTAAGCAAAACAAGTTGTGAAATAATGGTCAGAGTTTCCTTCTCCTCTACTGTAAATTCACAGTAAGTCTGTATGCCCATAATCTGTCCACTGAATGTGATTTAGGATGTCTAAGAGGAAAAGGATATTTTCCTGTATATAGGAGTGAATTTTTGTCTCTGAAGTAAAATGTGGAAAATTAAAAGGAAAAAAATCCATTTATTATGTAATTTCCTCTCCCAGTTATTGCATTTCCTTTGAAAAATGTAATCCACGTGACACTTGGATGTTACAGTGAATTTCTTTTAAAAATCTTACAGGTGATTCCAAATACTCACTACTTTCCTTAGTGGAAAATCAGTTTCTGGAGACCTCTTGGCATATGTCCTTTTTTTTTTTCTTTTTTCTTTTTTTTTTTTTTTTTACTTTTCTTATATTCACA